>NC_092090.1:63731098-63838598 GCF_045679555.1 Salvelinus alpinus
TCTCCCCCGTCTCTCTCTCTCTCTCTCTCTCTCTCTCTCTCTCTCCCCCGTCTCTCTCTTCCCCCGTCTCTCTCGCTCTTCCCCCGTCTCTCTCTTCCCCCGTCTCTCTCGCTCTTCCCCCGTCTCTCTCTTCCCCCGTCTCTCTCGCTCTTCCCCCGTCTCTCTCTTCCCCCGTCTCTCTCGCTCTTCCCCCGTCTCTCTCTTCCCCCGTCTCTCTCGCTCTTCCCCCGTCTCTCTCTTCCCCCGTCTCTCTCGCTCTCTCTCTCTCTCTTCCCCCGTCTCTCTCGCTCTCTCTCTCTCTCTTCCCCCGTCTCTCTCGCTCTCTCTCTCTCTCTTCCCCCGTCTCTCTCGCTCTCTCTCTCTCTCTTCCCCCGTCTCTCTCGCTCTCTCTCTCTCTCTTCCCCCGTCTCTCTCGCTCTCTCTCTCTCTCTTCCCCCGTCTCTCTCGCTCTCTCTCTCTCTCTTCCCCCGTCTCTCGCTCTCTCTCTCTCTCTTCCCCCGTCTCTCGCTCTCTCTCTCTCTCTTCCCCCGTCTCTCGCTCTCTCTCTCTCTCTTCCCCCGTCTCTCGCTCTTCCCCCGTCTCTCTCTTCCCCCGTCTCTCTCTCTTCCCCCGTCTCTCTCTTCCCCCGTCTCTCTCTCTCTCTCTCTTCCCCTGTCTCTCTCTGCAGAGCTCCAGTTCATGTAGTTTCCAGGAGCAGAGGATCCTGGGCCTGTTTGATCTGTCCCAGGAGTTTAAACAGCAGCACTACCTTACTGGTCTACTGCTCACCGAGCTCAGCGCTGCACTGGACATGGAGTCAGAGGGGTCAGTAGACACACACAGGGGTAAGGTCCAGAGGAAGGCCATCAACGCCACCTACAGTCTGCTGTGTGCCCATGACCTGGACCCGCGCTGTGCCCAGCCTGAGGTCAGGGCCAAGGTGGCCACTCTCTACCTCCCCCTGGTGGGCATCATCATTGACTCCATCAACTACTTGGACTTTACAGGTACTGGCCTTGGCCGCATTCCATATCCACCCCTAGACCCTACCCATTGGCACTTATTGTACACTGGCTAAGGAGTTGGTTGATTGGTTTGGAACTGGGTTTATGTGAACTGTGTTTGGTGCAGAGCCGTGGCTGGTAACAATCTCCGCTCTCAACAAATATGCCACTCCCCACCGGAGACGACCCTTTCAACTTTCTCCCCTCTCTACCTCTGTGTAACCCTTTAGTAACTTCTAATGTCTAAATAAAGCTTGAAACTACTTTTAAAAAATCATTTGACCCTTGTGTGTGTCTGTAGTGTCCGAGGCTCGCGGAGGGAAGAACAAGACAGGTGGCTCAGACGAGGACCCCGACAACGTCACGCCCATCAATCAGTCTATTGCCATGGCGATCGCCGGCAACCCCTTCAACACCATGGCGAGGAATGCCCTGCCTTCCATGGCGTCTGTGGTAAGACTGTAGGAATGTTGCTATGGATTCGTATCAGTGGGACTTTCTCCTTTCACCTCCGAGCACATACTGTATGTTTGAGTTCCTCAACCAGACCTGGAGAAGGCTTGTTTTTCAAACTGCGTCAAAGTGATGTATTAACATTTCAATTAGAGTAGTCAATTCCTTGCCCACAAACTTGATATATAATTGCTCTGTGTTTTTGTGACTAGCAGTGTCCGTCTGTGTGTTGGCGTATGAATGCGCAGAGGGGGCTGCATTGTAACAGGTGTGCTGCTGTGAGGGAGACTGATGAGCTGTCAGATGCATACCTGCACGCCATCCATTCTGAGACGCCAGCTCTCTCTCTCTTTCTCGTTCACGCACGCTGACACGCACGCACAAACACGGGAGATGCTTTTATGGGTAGGCATTATAATCATAAGTGACCTGGGCTGTCCTGAGCAACACAAGACATCCATCAAACGTAGCCACGGCAACACTGGAGCCACTGAACACCTTCACTCTTGTCCCTCCTCTCCTAACTTGCCTGTGCTAGATGAATGTATGCCCTATATACGCGATACACACCGCTATCGATGACTGGTCTACATGGAGTCTTCATCAAACTCAACCCCTTGGCGAGATGGAGCACCTGTTAACTCCAAAAGGAGAATCCATAAGCCACACTACATCTCCGATCACATCGCAGTGAATCTGTCCACTTTAAAGTGTACATCTCTAAACCCCTTCCTCTACCAGTCTGCTAAAGGCCTTTGCAGAGTGTACCTCGGATTCAGTCTTTTACGATTACATCTTCACACCGCGCGATGTTACCAAATGTGAAATCTTGATATCAACCTGGCCAGATTTGTACGATTTTGCCTCAGTTCTGTCGTCACATTCTGCGATTGGCTTGCTAGGCGACGTCAGGGCGACATAGGCTACGTCAACTGCAGCGGTGTATTGGACCCGCGCATGTCCCCAGCACAGGCGTTGCAAGACTCACTCTATGCTTAATGCGCGAGTGAAGTGAGTTCTAAAAAAAAAAATACGTAAAGTATGCATCTTAGAAATTAGTTTTCATGTGCAAACTTTATATGAGCGTTTTACTTTGATTGCCCATTTTGTGCACTAACAATATCCCATCGGGTAGCCTGATTTCAGATGTGTCGTGTACCAAGATGATTAGGGAAATAGTTTTTCTTGCGCAGCATGTAGGCTAAACGTTTACGTCGAACTATTAGGCCTATATTAATCTGACTTCACAATAATCGTACGTGCCGGCCGTGTTCCTATTGGTGAGTCACCGGGATTGGCTCGTAGCACCAACCACACTACGTGATTAAGGCAACAAAATTCGGACACTGCTTGAACTTTGTCAGAGCCTACGATCGCACGTGGCTGCACTTAATCGGCAGACCTTGACCCTGTCAGCCTAAACTACCCAAGAGGTCCGACAATCGTTGACGACCTAAGAATGTGCCCACGTTGTGGAAACGTTGTCTGGAATGGCAAAATTGTTGCATAAGATGGCTGAAATCGTTCAGTCTTCAAAAGTCTTAAGGCCGTGGCCACCCTGTGTGTGCATGTGTTTCCTATAGTAGTATAACTCTCTCTCTCTCCTCTCTACCAGTCTGGTAAGGCGGTGGCCACCTTGTCAGCAGAGACCAGTCGTAACCTGCTGCTGTGTTTCCTGTGGGTGATGAAGAACGCTGAGAGGAGTCTGATCCAGCGCTGGACTGTCGACATGCCCTCAGCACAGCTCAACAGACTGCTAGAACTACTCACCATCTGCGTTTCCTGCTTTGAGTACAGGGTAAGAATGTCTGCGCCCTGCATGGAGTACATACCTAATTAATTTGTGTAAATATGATGTAAATGTATATTTTTCTCACTTTGTGTGTGTGGTGCAGGGGAAGAAGAGCAGTGATAAGGTGAGCACCCAGGCCTTACAGAAGTCCCAGCAGGCCAAGATGCAGCTGGAGGATTCCCTACTGAGGGGCATCGGAGCACGGGGGGAAATGATGCGCCGGGTTGGAGGTCAGTCCCACCCACTACTCTCTCTGATTGGTCAGAAGTAGCTACATGCACAGTACACGTCTTCTAAGTACATCTCCTGAAGAGCAGCTGAAAAGGGGAGGATGGTACTCCTAGGCTGCTTTTTGATTTAAACGAGAGCCTGCCTGCCCTCTTATCCCTGACCCTTTGACCCGGACAGGAAGTGACCGCGCAGGTCAGAGAGAGAACCTACGCTGGAGGAAAGACCTGACGCAGTGGAGGCAGACCAACGACAGACAAGACAAGTGAGTTACACACACACACACACACACACACACACACACACACACACACGGGTACTGACGCAATTCTTCCGAACATGTATTACTCATCTCTCCTGGTAACTATGGAGCAGAAGACCAATTGTCAGGCAGTGTCCTGTGAAGACAAGGTCAAGGAAGAGAACCCATAGAGGCAGAAAGAGGTCTCATCCTTGTGCCTTTTGACCCTCAGAACGAAAGCAGAGCTGGACCAGGAGGCTCTAGTCAGTGGGAATCTGGCTACTGAGTCCAACCTCATTGTCCTGGACCTACTGGAGACCATAGTACAGGTCACAACATCTCTCTCCTTATTGTTTCTCTCTACCTGTTCTTCTTTCTTCCGTCCTCTTCGGTCTTTCCTGTTCTCTCTCTCTCTCTGTCTCTGTCTCTCTGTGTCTCTGTGTGTTTGAGATTGACGACTGCAGACCGACTGTTCTACGAATGGCCTTTAATCCTTAATAACTGCTGATTTATTTGTAGATCAGTCTGTCGCCATATACCCACAATGCTTTACGAATTTGATACTCTCTCGAACACGGCCTGCGTCAGTGTCCTCTCTAGTTCCACTGGCCGACCGTATTCTTTCTCTCACTTGCGGTTGGTTGTCATGACCGTCTGTCTCCCGTGCAGGCTGTTCCGTTGGCCGACTGTAAGGACAGTGTAGTGGGCGGAGTACTGAGGGTGTTGCTACACTGTCTCACCTGCAACCAGAGTACAACCTTCCTGTCTCACTGCTTCAGCACGCTTCGAGCGCTCATCGTCAAGGTAGGGTGTGTGTGTGTACACACAATATGTACTGACAGTTATTGTGTGTTTGTGTGCTGCGTGCGTGTATGTATACTGACAGTATTGTGTGTAGTTTGGTGACCTGTTGTTCGAAGAGGAAGCCGAGCAGTGTGCCGACCTGTGTCAGAAGGTTCTCCAGTACTGTAGCAGCCACGAGGACGGAAACAGAAGCCAGGCCTGCGCTACCCTATACCTCATCATGAGATGCAGCTTCAACTCGGCCAATGTGAGTACACGCACGCGCGCACACTGATTCCCGTCTCATCCGTTTTCCTCTACCACCCTGCTTTAATGTCTTTTCCGTGTCTATTTTGAGCTCAGTGGAGACATTTGCTGAGTGATGTGTTTCTGGGTAGTGAGAAGGGAACAAGGAGATATGTCACTGTCTAACCCCTGTGGCCCTGCCTTTCTGTAAGTAATGTGCGAGTTAGAAAAAGGGAGAGGTGGAGGTGAGAAGGAGACGGCGCGTGGGAGGGAGAGGGAAGGAAAGAAGGTCATCTGAGCTTCTCCCCTCTTGGCACAGTCTCTAATTCAGAGTGAATGGCCTTTACCCCTTCTGTTTCTTCTGTTTTAACCTCACTGGGGTATGTGGGATGGTAGCGTCCCACCTCGTCAACAGCCAGTGAAACTGCAGGGCACCAAATTCAAAACAACAGAAATCCCATAATTAAAATTCCTCAGACATGCATGTATTTTACACCTTTTTAAAGATACACTTGTTGTAAATCCAGCCACAGTGTCCGATTTAAAATGGGCTTTACGACGAAAGCAAACCAAACGATTATGTTAGGTGAGTGCCTATTCACAGAAAAACACAGCCATTTTTCCAGCCAAAGAGAAGAGTCACAAAAAGCAGAAATATAGATCAAATTAATCACTAACCTTTGATGATCTTCATCAGACGACACTCATAGGACTTCATGTTACACAATACATGTATGTTTTGTTCGGTAAAGTTCATATTTATATCCAAAGATCTCAGTTTACATTGGCGCGTTATGTTTAGTAGTTCCAAAACATCCGTTGATTTTGTAGAGAGCCACATCAATTTACAGAAATAGTCATCATAAATGTTGATGAAAATACAAGTGTTACACATAGAATTTTAGATCCACCTCTCCTTAATGCATCCGCTGTGTCAGATTTCAAAACAACTTTACGGAAAAAGCAAACCATGCAATCTGAGTACGGAGCTCAGACGACAAATCAACCCAAAGAGATATCCGTCATGTTGGAGTCAACATAAGTCAGAAATGGCATTATAAATATTCACTTACCTTTGATGATCTTCATCAGAATGCACTCCCAGGAATCCCAGTTCCACAATAAATGTTTGTTTTGTTCGATAATGTCCATCATTTATGTCCAAATTCCTCCTTGTTGTTCGCGCGTTCAGTACACAATCTAAACTCACGACGCGCGTGCAAGTCCAGTGGAAAGTACGGACGAAAAGTCCAAAAAGTTCCGTTACAGTCCGTAGAAACATGTCAAACGATGTATAGAATCAATCTTTAGGATGTTTTTAACAAATCTTCAATAATGTTCCAACCGGAGAATTCCTTTGTCTTCAGAAATGCGATGGAACGCAGCTAACTCTCACATGAATGCGCATGGTCAGCTCGTGGCACTCTGGGAGAGACCTTACTCAATCTCCTCTCATTCGCCCCCACTTCACAGTAGAAGCATCAAACAAGGTTCTATAGACTGTTGACATCTAGCGGAAGCTTTAGGAAGTGCAACATGACCCCATTTCCACTGTATCTTAGATAAGCAAAGAGTTAAACCTACAAACCTCAGATTTCCCACTTCCTGGTTTGATTTTTTCTCAGGTTTTTGCCTGCCATATGAGTTCTGTTATACTCAGACACCATTCAAACAGTTTTAGAAACTTCTGAGTTTTTTCTATCAAAATCTAATAATAATACTAATAATATACATATCCTAGGATCTGGGCCTGAGTAGCTGGCAGTTTACTCTGGGCACGCTTTTCATCCAGACGTGAAAATACTGCCCCCTACCCCAAAGAAGTTAAACAACCTCCATAGCCGTGATGTGAAGGATCTCCTTCACCCACTCTTTGTTTGTTTTCATCCCCCTCACCTTCTCTCCATACCCCATTTAGCATCTAAATAAAACCATGGAGCAGGGGTCATATTCATTAGTGCACACCGTTGCAAAACGTAGCCAAGCGTGTTGCCACAAGTTTCTTATTGGACAAGTTCAGGTTGTCCCCTCCCGGTGTCAGTCCATTTTCTTCAGTTTGGTTCCTAGTGAAAAAGACCAAGGTTTTTCCAGGGAGGACATGGATACGAAGAGAACGAGTGAAAGGGAGGAGGGAGGATGGTGGATGCGAGTTTTTGATGGATTGCCAGGGCACAGTTGAAGTGAGGCCATCTTTCGGGATGATGGTGGAGAGATGGAGAGAGGGTAGGGGAGATGGAGACCGAGTGAGGGGATGACAAATAGTGGAAAGAGAAAGGAGAAGGAGTGAGGTCATCGCTCAGAGCCCCCCACACAAGGACAACACGCACACACACACATACACACACACATTGTATCAATGCCAGTGATGGCCGTTGGGTTTAACAGAATGGGGCCGTAGAGATGATCCATAGGTGATTATGTCGCAGCTAATGGGAGATCGTTTCCCGCTTTGCTGCTGATGGTGGAGATAGATGGGGTTACACACACACACACACACACACACACACACACACACACACACACACACACACACACACACACACAACCATGTCAGGGTTAAGCCTTCCATTACCTGGAGGAGACTGTGACACCCTTAACAACAACTGGACTGACCTAGAAAGAAGAAGAATAGAGAGGAGGGACATATGACCTGGACAGAGAGAGGGGGACATATGACCTGGACAGAGAGAGGGGGACATATGGCCTGGACAGAGAGAGGGGGACATATGGCCTGGACAGAGAGAGGGGGACATATGGCCTGTACAGAGAGAGGGGGACATATGGCCTGGACAGAGAGAGGGGGACATATGGCCTGGACAGAGAGAGGGGGACATATGGCCTGGACAGAGAGAGGGGGACATATGGCCTGGACAGAGACACACACAGGTGTGAAAGTCGTAGACCAACAGATAGACACTTAAAGGGGAATATTTACAACCCCAAAGTCTACTTTAGCCAATACACGACTGAGCAATGTCATATCATTCTTTAATATGTTCTTTTTATAGCTTGCTTTTATGTATACAGCCAGCCATGCTAGTAAAACTGTAACGTTAGCCTGTGTTACAGTCCTGAACATCTCTAAAACTAAAAGTGTTGCATTTTGTACGAAGAATTCCAGAAGGTTCTAGACCTCAGCTGAATCTGGTAATGAGTAATGTGGCTGTTGAGCAAGTTGAGGAGACTAAATGACCTTGTTACCTTGGATTGTAAACTGTCATGGTCAAAACAAATGGATCGATGGTTGTAAAGATGAGGGGGAGGGTCTGTCTGTAATAAAGAGCTGCTCTGCTCTATAGACGCCACACTCCACACAGCAAGTCCTGCAGCTTCTAGTTTTATCATATCGTGAGTGTTGCCCAGTCATAAGGTCAGGTGCTGCAAAGAAGGACTAGGAAAACTGTAGCTGGCCCAGAACAGAGCGGAACGTCTTGCTCTTCACTGTAATCAGAGGGATAATATCGCAACAGCTAATGGGGATCCTAATAAAATACCTACATACCCTCCATTCTAAGGCCTGATACTGAATGGGCCTCCTCCCTGTCAAAGCCACCCCTCAGAAATGACTGTCACAGAGGGCCACATAACAGGTCCCCCGTCTAGCACTAGCCTGAAGACGAGGCGTAATCTGCCTCTCAAAGAGCACCCTATTCCCTATACAGTGCACTCATTTTGACCAGGGCCCAAAGTAGTGCACTATGTAGGGAATAGGTTGCTCTTTGGGATGCAGACGAGGTCAACCCTAGATGTTCATGTCAGTCCCTCTCCCTCGCTGTGCAGAACTTCTCCCGGGTGAAGATGCAGGTGACCATGTCTCTAGCCTCTCTGGTGGGGAAGTCCGAGGACTTCCATGAGGAGTACCTCCGCAGGTCCCTACGCACCATCCTGGCCTATGCCGAGGAGGACACCGAGATGCAGAACACACCTCTCCCCTCGCAGGTAACACACACGTTCGCACACAGACTGCGGTAATTCACAAACATGTTGATATCGACCCCAGCCCTAGTTTGTGTGTGTGTGTGTAGGTTGATGAGCTGCTGAGGAACCTGAACAGTATCCTGTCAGACACGGTGAAGATGAGAGAGTTCCAAGAAGACCCAGAGATGCTCATGGACCTCATGTATAGGTACACACAGACACACACACAGACTCCTGCTTTATGTTTCTGTGGTTTGGTTGTTTCTCCTCTGTTTGTTCCTCACTATGGAAACCATGTGGTAGCAGTTTGTTACAGTGATCTGGGTTTGTGTATGTACAGTAAATACATGCAGGTTGTGTGTGGGTGTGAATGCATACTCTCTCAGTGCACGGGTCATCTGCTTACATTCTGCATCTGTAAAAGGCCGTTAAAGCTTCAATTCACGTTCGGCTACCTAAAACTGACCGCCAGCCCTCCTCAGGGGTTAAGAATTGAGCATCACTCACCCACTTCCTCCCTCCCTCCGTCTCCAGGATAGCAAAGGGTTACCAGACGTCGCCTGACCTGAGGTTGACCTGGCTGCAGAACATGGCGGAGAAACACAAGAACAGGAAGTGTTTTACGGAGTCGGCCATGTGTCTGGTCCACGCTGCAGCCCTGGTGGCTGAGTACCTCAGCATGCTGGAGGACCACAAATACCTGCCTGTGGGCAGTGTCACCTTTCAGGTGCTGTACACGCACGAACACACAATACTGATTCTGGAATGTTGGTATGTTGACTGTGGCCAGAAGGGGAAACTGTACACTGAAAACATAATATATTGATTGTTTGGCTGCTATCTTGGTTAATCACTTAGTGACAAATGTTTTAGTTAAAAAAAACGCTTTATCAGTAATATTTGATTGGTTGGTTCCCTTTTGGAACACGCTGGATGAGCGATTGGTTGGTTGGTTGGTTGGTTGGTTGATTGATTGATTGACTGGTTGTGCAGAACATCTCTCCCAACGTCCTGGAGGAGTCGGCAGTGTCCGATGACGTCCTGTCCCCAGACGAAGACGGAGTCTGTTCAGGGAGATCCTTCACCACCGGTGGACTGGTGGTCTTACTGGAGCAGGCGGCAGAACTCTTCAGCCAGGTACGTCACACACACACACACACACACACACACACACACTGAGGGGAGGACATGCGCATGCTAAATGATGGTACTGCTGCACTTCCATAAACGCACAACAATCGTACACTACGTGGCCAGAAGTATGTGGACACCCCTTTTTTTAAATGGCCTCGACCCCATCGAACTCCTTTGCGATGAATTGGAACGCCGACTGCCAGCCAGGCCTGATCGCCCAACATCAGTGCCCGACCTCACTGACGCTCTTGTGGCTGAATGGAAGCAAGTCCCCGCAGCAATGTTCCAACATCTAGTGGAAAGCCTTCCCAGAAGATTGGAAGCTGTTGTAGCAGCAAAGGGGGGGAACAACTCCATGTTAATGCCCGTGATTTTGGAATGACACGTACGACGATCAGGTGTCCGCAAACTTTCGGGCCATGTAGTGTATGTTGTGAGTGTCGTTGCTGTGGTTTTCAGGGTGGTCTTTATGAGGCAGTGAATGAGGTGTACAAGATCGTTATGCCTGTCCTGGAGGCTCACAGAGATTTCCGAGAGCTGGGCTCCGCTCACCACAAACTCCAGAGAGCCTTCGACAACATAATTCAGAAGGTACAGACGGCCACATGGACTACCGTTTATGAAGGGCTTACGTCCACAGTACACATGAAGTGTTTACAATTATGGTGAAATGCTTACAATGAAAATAGCCTTCTTTTTTACATTTTATTTTTATTTTTTATACACAATACTGAGTCTCTTTCATGTGTTTGTCTTGTCGTCCCAGGGCCATAAGAGGATGTTTGGGACATATTTCCGAGTGGGGTTTTATGGGGCCAAGTTTGGAGACCTGGACGAACGAGAGTTTGTTTACAAGGAGCCAGGGATCACCCACCTGCCAGAGATATCCCACAGACTGGAGGTGAGAGAGCGAGAGAGTGTGTGTGTGTGTGTGTGTGTGTGCGCGCGCGCCATTGTGTGCATGCTTTTACTGTAAGGATAGAAGTACTGAATCTTTTCATACGAGTACCGTATGCACTGCCGTTATAGAACTTCTACAGTCAGTGTTTTGGAGATGCCCTGGAGATGATCAAAGACTCCAAAGACATAGACCGGAGCAAACTGGATGCCAACAAGGTACAGTACACGACACTACAAAGTCAACAAGTCATTACTGCTGAGTCCCGTTTGACTACTACTTGCATATGTCAAATGATTGCCAAGAACCTTCCCAAACAACAAGATGCATCTCTTCATTTACACTCTCTCTTTCTCTCTCTCTCTCTCTCCTTCTCCTCCCCCCCCAGGCCTACATCCAGATCACCTACGTGGAGCCCTTCTTTGACGATTATGAGATGAAAAACCGCCTGACCAACTTTGAGAAGAACTTCAACCTGCGTCGCTTCATGTACACCACGCCCTTCACCAAGGCCGGGCGGCCGCGTGGCGAGCTCAGCGAGCAGTACAAGCGGAAGACCATCCTCACCACCATGCACGCCTTTCCCTACGTCAAGACGCGCATCGACGTCATCCAGAAAGAAGAGGTATGCTGGTTGGAACTAAGCGTGCGCAGCTGCTCAGTGCCTGGGTTCCTCTTCGCCTTTTGATCGTTACTGGCTTTTAGGCAAAAAGACTGATGTTTTATCTCTCCAAATCTAACCCGCACCCTCCCCCTTTCATTCTCCTCCCTCTCCCCCTCCTCCCATCTCTAGTTTGACCTGACTCCCATTGAGGTGGCCATCGAGGACATGCAGAAGAAGACCAGGGAGCTAGCAGTAACCACACACAGGGAGCAGCCCGATGCTAAGATGCTCCAGATGCTTCTACAGGGCTCTGTGGGAGCCACCGTCAACCAGGTACCTCCAGCCCACCTGTCTTGGCCCCTAAGAAAGGAGTCTTTTTCTTGCCTCTCGTCTTTTCTCCCCCCGCATTTGCAGTTTAACATAGAGCTATTGCCGACTTATTGCTGTTACTCAGTTATTGAACGTCACTCCTCGACTCCACACGACAAATAAAGACAAAAAACAAGTGTGAAAATCCGACTGAAGTGTTTCGCATAGTGTATATAGGTGGCAATCGTTTGTGTTCTCCTGAACCCTCATGAATCGAGAGGAAACGTTCAGTCTTGTAAGTTAACGTGATGATAAACAGCAGGTGGGAGACATGACACATCAAAGAGTCCGGTTCAACCCTAACATCGTTTGTACAGTGCCTCTGCTGATTCGTTTTAAAACCTTAATTCACAACCTCTCCTTTCATGTCTGTGCTAAACACGGAAGCCCTTTGATCCGATGGCTTACAGCTCCCGTCAAACGTTGGCTAAACGCTAGAGTAATGATGTAGTTACAACATCGGGCCCCAGCTTTCTCTTGGATCGTCTAATCTGACAGCAACCCCTGCTTTCACCTGCTGACTGTATACACAACCTTAATGTTCACGCCGTCCATAAACAAACACAGCCCTGGGCCTAATCAGTAGAGAGGCACGGTTCCACTCTATGTCCGTCGGTCTGTCTGTCCGTCCAGGCCCTAGCCTAGCACCTCTGCTTAGAATGCTCGTTTGCTATGCCTGGCGTGACCCGGTGTCACGCGAATGTGCAGTGGTTTCATGATGAATAGAAGTTGGAATAACAAGATCTCGGAGAGGGAAAGAATGTGAGCCAAAATGGCTGCTTGTAGGCAGGGTTCGGGGTGACGTTAGCCACACAGCAGGCCAATCACCGTCTCTCGTCTGATCTCTTGGCTGAACATCGTGGCCTTTGGACACATTGGCTGTGTCTCATGTGGCACCCCGTTCCTTATGGCCTATGAATATATGAAGCTCTGGTCAAAAGTAGTGTCATTTGGGACACGGACATTATTAAGCCTTCTGTTAGGAAGTAGTTTCCTCTACTGAAAGCAAGGCAGTCATCATCCACACTCACACACACTTTCTTCCTCCCACTCCTCCTTCTTCCTCTTTTATACCATCTTCTTCCTCTGTTTTCCTTCTGTCCTTCGCTCTCTCCCTCTCCCGCTCTCTCCCTCTCCCGCTCTCTCCCTCTCCTGCTCTCTCCCTCTCTCTCTCCTCCCGCTCTCTCTCCTCCCTCCCTCGCTCTCCCCTCCCTCCCTCCCTCCCTCCCGTCTGTCTGTGTAGGGACCATTGGAGGTGGCCCAGGTCTTTCTGAATGAGATCCCAGCGGACCCCAAGCTCTTCCGTCACCACAACAAGCTGCGCCTGTGTTTCAAAGAGTTCATAATGAGGTGAGAGCCAAACCAAACACCACAGAGAAACCCATGGCTCGCCAGCCAGCCAATGAGAGCTAAGAAACCCTGACTTGCTTTGGCTCCGGTCCGATTCTCTAATCTTTTCCCCAAAGTGTGCACTCGTTATCAGTTCTGGCACGAATACAGTATTTGGTGGAATATACATTTCTGGCGTTAATGGTTTTAGTGGTGTCTTGAAGCACAGACTCTCTAAAATAGTACTGTCGCATGGTGGAAATAGAAAAGGACACTAAAATAGTACTGTCGTATGGTGGAAATAGAAAAGGACACTAAAATAGTACTGTCGCATGGTGGAAATAGAAAAGGACACTAAAATAGTACTGTTGCACGGTGGAAATTGAAAAGGACACTAAAATAGTACTGTCGTATGGTGGAAATAGAAAAGGACACTCTCTAAAATAGTACTGTCGCATGGTGGAAATTGAAAAGGACACTAAAATAGTACTGTCGCATGGTGGAAATTGAAAAGGACACTAAAATAGTACTGTCGTATGGTGGAAATAGAAAAGGACACTCTAAAATAGTGCTGTCGCATGGTGGAAATAGAAAAGGACACTCTAAAATAGTACTGTCGCATGGTGGAAATAGAAAAGGACACTCTAAAATAGTACTGTCACATGGTGGAAATAGAAAAGGACACTAAAATAGTACTGTCGTATGGTGGAAATAGAAAATGACACTCTAAAATAGTACTGTCGCACGGTGGAAATAGAAAAGCAAGCGAATGACAGTAAAACCAGCTACTGTATGCACACACAGCATCTCAGTCTTGGTAATGTGTTATTACTGGAATACATTCATAGATGATACTAAAGGAAGCTTGACAGTTAACTAAAACATGATTTAATACAACACAACAAGGTATTTTATTTCCCGTTGGGCATATGAATAGAAGTTGTTTTCCCTTTAATATCATTCAGCTGCATTTGGTTTTGAATGGAACAGAAAAGTTTTATTGTTCCCTGGGGAGTTAAATTTTATTTAGAATATTTTACAAATAATTTAAACCAACCGTCTAAACGAATGAGGCAGGCGATGTGGTTATTTGGTCCAGGGTGTGTGTCTGTGTGCCTCGCGTGGGAACGTATCGTTTGCCTCCGAAAGGCGGCTTTCATTTTGGAACCCTCATGCCACATTCCAACTGCCTTGATTCCTGCAAAGCAGGCTGGCAAATATTTACCGTCATTTCAAAAATGTTTATTTTCTTCCATAATCCATGCAAGCTGGCACGAGCTCCTTATAGTATCCACTCAGCATCCTGCTATTTGCGCTGGAAGGGCGATGGCTGCTAGCTACAGTAGTAGCTACACATCAGCACATTGGAGCACATTTTCCCACGTCTTTCCAGCAGTCCCTATGCATTTACCGTATACTGTTAGATTACATTTTCCGTATTACTTGCACTAAAAGGGAGAGATAAGTGCAACCATGTGTTTTAATTTTTTTTTTTAAGCATCCTCGTCTTTCCATTTCCCTATGCCTCGTTTTGTCTGTCGCCCGTTACGCATGTTGTAATTGTGAATGCAGACATGACCCTGTTCTCTGAAATGAGGTTCAACCTCAGGCTAGTTTGTTTGGTCATCGGTCACTCTACTCCCTGCCACTCTCAGCACAGTACCACAAGACTCATTTCTTCCTCGTGCATTCCTGTAGTAAAGAGGCAAGGCTCAGAGAAAGCCCAAATCAAATACAGATGGACACACAAGGGTTGTTTTAATAAGGTGAAAACATTTATACATTTCAATGTGAACAGATTTGGGGTCAAATCCATGTCAGTCACATTGTTAGCTCAGGAAATGAACCGGAATCCGTTTTATAGAAAATAAGGAAATTAAATGAATTTACTCTGACAAATAATAAGAAAGTCCTCGATAAAGATCACTGACCTGAAATGACTTTTCAGGAGGAGATGAGAGGAGACTATTGAGAGACAGCCTACAGTATGTCTTTTTCCCGCCTGTTCGTCTGTAGGTGTGGTGAGGCTGTGGAGAAGAACAAGCACCTGATCACGATGGACCAGAAGGAGTACCAGCAGGAGCTGAAGAAGAACTACAACCGTCTGAGAGAGAACCTGCGGCCCATGCTGGAGAGGAAGATACCCGAGCTCTACAAACCCATCATCAAACCACGCTTGGAGAACAGGTAACTAGTGCTGCGAGGGTTGACTCCTAACCCGCAGTCCCTGTGGTTGTATCTGTGGGGCGGGCGGGTTTAGGGTCTTGAAATATTGTGTGGATGAAGGGCGGGTGGGGAGCGGTCGGTTGAGTAAAGATATTAAAAAAATCTTGTGCAATTTATATCTATAGGCTAGGTTTACATTTTCCGTTAATTATTTTTGGGCTATGCCATTAGTGCATAAATCTAAGCTTTAGGGCCTAACTTTACGCATGCCAAATAACCTACACACCAATTGCGAAACCACTTTTGGGAACAGGCAGAAAAAGTGAACATTGATCCACTGAGGCAAAAAAGACAATGCGTAAAGCTGCAAAATGGAGAGTTGAAAATAAAGAGAAGGGGGGAGGCCAGAAAGGTAATGTTTGGGAAAGATTTGGTGACGTGGTAAAAGAGGATGATGGCAGTGCTGGCTATGTTATGTATTGATTGTGAGCCGCTATACAAATACCACAGTCACAAGACGGGGACTTCAAATGGGTCTAAGGCACGTCAAGGGAACTGTAGTCTACTGTTCAGATGGGTTAAATGGAAACTGAAATCTGGACACTGACTGTAGGTCTATAACTTCTCACATAGAACTCCTGCAGAATTAAGCATTTATTGCAGTAAAATGATACACCAAAAACATTTTGACTCGGGAACAGGAGGGGAGAAATAAGATTTCTTTCTTTCAGCATTTTGAGACAATGC
This sequence comes from Salvelinus alpinus, assembly GCF_045679555.1. Classification (NCBI taxonomy): domain Eukaryota; kingdom Metazoa; phylum Chordata; class Actinopteri; order Salmoniformes; family Salmonidae; genus Salvelinus; species Salvelinus alpinus. The sequence goes on from NC_092090.1 coordinate 63,746,990, forward strand.
GAATGTGCATTTGGGGACCGTATGTAGAGGTGCCATCATTATCATAAAATCTGATAAGATTTCAGTTCGGCCTGGATGCATATATTATGTGGCTTGAAATGCTATCAGAAACATGTTGGGTCGTCTTCACAGCTTAGTATTTCCTTACAATCAATCAAACTGATGTCATTTGGAGATTTTAAACAGAAAATCTTTCAAATTTTTGGGGTTAGTTATTGGATTTTCTCCCCGGTCCCTAAAAGTCTTTGCTCCGCGAAAGAAGCAGAGATGACAGAGCACTTTACCGATGTCAACTAGATTGAAGCATTCATTCAATGATTTATGACATTATTCTGGTGAGCAATGGTTTATTTAGTCTTCAAGGCCACATATAATGACAGAAGAAAAGCTGCATATATCTAATTACAGACTAAGTTGACTAACAAATAGCCTACCAAAATATCGGAAAATACAGTATAAGCAGAAACATAGCTACACTGAACAAAATTATAAATGCAACATGTAAAGTGTTGGTCTCATGTTTCATGAACTGAAATAAAAAAAAGTCCCTGAAATTTTCCAAATGCACAAAAGGCTTATTTCGCTAAAATGTTGTGCACATACCTGTTAGTGAGCATTTTTCATTTGTGAAGATAATCCATTGACCTGACAGGTGTGGCATATCAAGAAGCTGAATAAACAGCATGATCATTACACAGGTGCACCTTGTGCTGGGGACAATAAAATACCACTTTAAAATGTGCAGTTTTGTCACAAAACGCAATGCCACAGATGTCTCAAGTTTGCAATTGGCATGCTTAATACAGAAATGTCCACCAGAGCTGTTGCCAGAATTTAATGTCAATTTCTCTACCATAAGCTGCCTTCAACGTCGTTTTAGAGAATTTGGCAGGACGTCCAACCAGCCTCACAACCACAGAACACGTGTAACCACACCACCACATCCGGATTCTTCACCTGCAGGATTGTCTGAGGGGGTGTGGGGGGGAGGAGAGTGCTGAGGAGTGTTTCTGTCTGTAATAAAGCCCTTTTGTGGCAAAAACCTATTTCTGATTGGCTGGGCCTAGCTCCCATTGTGGGTGGGCCTGGCTACCAAGTGGGTGGGTCTATGCCCTCCAAGGCCCACCCATAGCTGCACCCCAGCACAGTCATGTGAAATCGATAGATTAGGGCCTAATTTATTTATTTTTAATTCACTGATTTCCTAATATGAACTGTAACTCAGCAAAATCTTAGAAATTGTTGCATGTTGTGTTTTATGTTTTTGTTCAATATATATTAGGCAACAGTAACAGTGAACCCGTTGTTCAAAAATTGTTCTGCCGTCTCTGACTGCAGCCTACAGCGCATTTTTCTTTGTTTTGTGGTAATAAATTTTTTTGTTTAGTAGTAATAATAATTCCCAGCAAACATGAATACATGCATACAAAACACCCCCCATCCCAGTCCCGCCACGCCCGAGGACCTAAGGGATAAAATTAAATAAACATGCATGGTTCAAAATAAAAATGACTAAAATTACAAAAATCTAAGCAGCATATATACATCATGAAGTGTTTCAGCAGCAAGAAGCCATTGGTTCAAAGTGCCTTCTTTAGCTCCATGAATGCGAGCGGTAGACAGCTCCGTATGAATTACATCCCAAAAATGGTGGATCCATTGACGGATAGAGAGTGAGTGTGGAGGCTTCCATTGAACTGCAACTAAAACATTGAGCCATACCTGGAAGATCTCTTTACCATAAAGTATCAAGAGGAAGAGGTTTATAAGAAGTAGAATTTTTGGTACATTTTGGAAACTAGACCCTTTGTTAAACTCAATCTGTAGGATGTAGCATCAAAGCTGACTTCCAAAGTACGCCATGAGCCCTGAGGGCAGACCTAAGCTGTAAATAAAAGAAAATGACAAGGCAGGTCGATTTAAAACTGTCTTTTAAGATCTTGGAATGAACAAAGTCCCTCATGCCACTTAAATATCACTTACTACACGAATTCTCTATCCTTCCATTGAGGAAAACGTATTGGTTGACGACCAGGTAAAAGGCCCGAGTTGTAGACAATAGGGGAACCCACATGCCATTTACATATACCACCATTTTTCTGCGGTGCGGCAGGTAGTAACCAGCTTTGTTACAATGGGACCAAAACGTAGCTTACATTGTTTGATAGAAATGCCTACAGCACATTTTCTATATTTGCGGGTTAGGTTTGGGTGCGGGCCTCAGATTTTCACTTTATCACATATAGTCGGTTATTAGCAATTACGGGCGGGTGTGGTTAAACAACTACAGGTAACGTATTATCAAAGTGTCCCATGCAGGGTTGAGTCCAGTTGGGACCAAATGTGAGGGGAAATGTTTGGGTTATGTCCCAAATGCCACCCTATTCCCTATTTAGTACACTATTTTTGAACAGATACCTGTGGGCCCTGGTCAAAAGTAGTGCACTATATAAGGACTAGCGTTCCATTTGGAACACTATCGATACCTGAATCTGTTTCATAAGAATGCTTAATTTAATTGAATGTTCATCCTACCAACAGTGCGGTTTGCTTCTGTCTGAATGTGACAGTTACTGTGTGTATTTTTTTTTATGTTGCCTATTCCACCATGCAAATGTAATTAAACAGTTACCTCCTCTCCTCCTCTCCCTCTATGCTGTCCCCTTCAAAGAGATTCCATCAAACGGCTCAGTTTCCGCAGAGCACCGGAGGAAAACTCCTGAGAAGGACAGATTTATCTATCTGAGAGAATCTCCAGAGGCCGGAGAAGAAAGGATGTTGTAAAAGTAGAAAAAGAGAAGGGAGCTAGCAGTCCTCATTCACCATGGAAGAGTAGTACACACATGGTTACACAATGGAGGACTTACAATCATGTCTGAATCAACACAACATTGCAATACATTGTCATTGCTTGTTGTGTCTTCTTTTTTTACAAGAAGCATAATGAGCACATAATGAGTACATGTGTGAGACCATAATGAGCACATTACCTAGCAGGTAATTTAGAAAATTTGGCATTTACCTGTTTTTTTTTCTCCATATTGCTAGTTCTCCTGAGTTCTATGATTACTGTGAGTCCTAACGATGCTGCAAACTGCTGTGGGTTTGAGAAAGAAGGGTAAAAGTCCCACATTAAGGTCCTTGCAGAGCCAGGGACTGTGTGTGTGCCCGTGCACCACAATACAATGGAACATGTTTTCTTTTTGTAAGTGTCCTGATAAGGAATGCATGAAATCTGACTCATACTAAATGACTGACGATAAATCACTCTGATCTCTGCAAAAGCCGTTCTGGACTTGCACTTGTATGTGTGCAACTCTATAGACTCTCACACTGTAAAAATAGAACTCCCCAGTTAACTCGTAATGCTATATTTGATATATACTTAGTGTACAAAACATGAATATTGAGTTGCACCCCATTTTGCCCTCAGAACATCCTGAGGGCAAAATTCGTCGGGACATGGCTAGAAGGTGTCGAAAGCCTTTCATAGGGATGCTGGCCCATGTTGACCCCAATGCTTCCCACAGTTGTCAAGTTGGCTGGATGTCCTTTGGATGGTGGACCGTTCTTGATACACACGGGAAACTGTTGAGCGTGAAAAACCCTGCAGCGTTGCAGTTCTTGGCACGCTCAAAACGGGTGCGCCTGGTACCCACTACCATAACCTGTTCAAAAATGTGTCTTGACCATTCACCCTCTGAATGGCACATTTACACAATCATGCACACTGATTGAAGTGGATTTAACAAGTGACATCCATAAGGGATCATAGCTTTTACCTGGATTGAATTTTTCAGTCTATGTCATGGACAGTGTTCCAAGTGTTTTGTACACACTCAGTATATATATACAGTGCCAGTCAAAAGTTTGGACATGCCAATTCTACACTATGAAATAACACATGGAATCATGTAGTAACCAAAAAAGTGTTAAACAAATCAAAATATATTTTAGATTCTTCAAAGTAGCCACCCTGATGACAGCTTTGCACACTTTTGTTATTCTCTCAACCAGCTTCACCTGGAATGCTTTTCCAACAGTTTTGAAGGAGTTCCCACATATGCTGAGCACCTGTTGGCTGCTTTTCCTTCACTCTGGGGTCCAACACATCCCAAACCATCTCAAATGGGTTGAGGTCGGGTGATTGTGGAGGCCAGGTTATCTGATGCAGTACTCCATCACTCTCCTTCTTGGTAAAATAGCCCTTACATAGCCTGGAGGTGTGTTGGGTCATTGTCCTGTTGAAAAACAAATGATAGTCCCACTAAGCGCAAAACAGATGGGATGGTGTATCACTGCAGAATGCTGTGGTAGCCATGCTGGTCAAGTATAAATTCTAAATAAATCACAGACAGTGTCACCAGCAAAGCACCCCCACACCACCTCCTCCATGCTTCACGTGGGAACCACACATGCGGAGAACATCTACTTACAAAGACACGGTGGTTGGAACCAAAAATCAAAAATGTTGACTCATCAGACCAAAGGACACATTTTCACCGGTCTAATGTCCATTGCTTGTGTTTCTTGGCCCAAACAAGTCTCCTCTTCTTATTGGTGTCCTTTAGTAGTGGTTTCTTTGAGGCAATTTGACCATGGAGGCCTGATTCACGCAGTCTCCTCTGTGCAATTAATGTTGAGATGCGTCTGTTACTTGAACTCTATGAAGCGTTTATTTGGGCTGCAATTTCTGAGGTGCAGTTAACTCGAATGAACTTATTCTCTGCAGCAGAGGTAACTCTGCGTCTTTCTTTCGTGTGGGGGTCCTCTTGAGAGCCAGTTTCATCATAGCACTTGATGGTTTTTGCGACTGCACTTGAAGAAACTTTAAAAGTTCTTGAAATGTTCCAGATTGACTGATCTTCATGTCTTAAAGTAATGATGGACTGTCATTTCTATTTGCTTATTTGAGCTGTTCTTGCCATAATATGGACTTGGTCTTTTATTAAATAGTGCTATCTTCTGTATACCACACCTACCTTGTCACAACACAACTGATTGGCTCAAATGTATTAAGAAGGAAAGAAATTCCACAATGAACCTTAAACAAGGCACACCTGTTAATTGAAATGCATTCCAGGTGACTACTTCATGAAGCTGATTGAGAGAATGTCAAGAGTGTGCAAAGCTGTCATCAAGGCAAAGGGTGGCTACTTTGAAGAATCTCAAATATATTTTGATTTAAAACTTTTTTTGGTTACTACATGATTCCATATGTGGTATTTCATAGTTTTTGATGTCTTCACTATTATTCTACAATGTAGAAGATAGTAAAAAATAAAGACAAACCCTGGAATGAGTATGTGTGTCCAAACTTTTGACTGGTACTATATACAGTTGAAGTCGGAAGTTTACATACACTTAGGTTGGAGTCATTAAAACTAGTTTTTCAACCACTACAAATTTCTTGTAAACAAGCTATAGTTTTGGCAAGTCGGTTAGAACATCTACTTTGTGCATGACACAAGTAATATTTCCAACAATTGTTTACAGACCGATTATTTCACTTATAATTCACTGTATCACAATTCCAGTGGGTCAGAAGTTTACATAAACTAAGTTGACTGTGCCTTTAAACAGCTTGGAAAATTCCAGAAAATATGTCATGGCTTTAGAAGCTGCTGATAGGCTAATTGACATCATTTGATTCAATTGGAGGTGTACCTGTCGATGTATTTTAAGGCCTACCTTTTAACTCAGTGCCTCTTTGCTTGACATCATGGAAAATCAAAAGAAATCAACCAAGACCTCGTAGACCTCCACAAGTCTGGTTCGTCCTTGGGAGCAATTTCCAAACGCCTGAAGGTACCACATTCATCTGTACAAATAATAGTACACAAGTATAAACACCATTGGGACCACGCAGCCGTCATACCGCTCAGGAAGGAGACGCGTTCTGTCTCCTAGAGATGAACGTACTTTGGTGCGAAAAGTGACAATCCCAGAACAACAGTAAAGGACCTTGTGAAGATACTGGAGGAAACGGGTACAAAAATATGTATATCCACAGTAAAACGAGTCCTATATCGACATAACCTGAAAGGCCGCTCAGCAAGGAAGAAGCCACTGCTCCAAAACTGCCATAAAATGCCAGACTATGGTTTGCAACTGCATGTGGACAAAGATCGTACTTTTTGGAGAAATGTCCTCTGGTCTGATGAAACAAAAATAGAACTATTTGGCCAGAATGACCATTATTATGTTTGGAGGAAAAAGCAAGCTGAAGAACACCATCCCAATCGTGAAGCGTGGGGTGGCAGCATCATGTTGTGGAGTGCTTTGCTGCAGGAGGGACTGGTGCACTTCATAAAATAGATGGCGTCATGAGGGAGGAAAATGATGTGGATATATTGAAGCAACATCTCAAGACATCAGACAGGAAGTTAAAGCTTGGTTGCAAATGGGTCTTCCAAATGGACAATGACCCCAAACATACTTGCAAAGTTGTGGCAAAATGGCTTAAGGACAACAAAATCAATAATAGAAAATGTGTGGGTGGGCAAGGAGGCCTACAAACCTGACTCAGATACACTAGCTCGGTCAGGATTAATGGGCCAAAATTCACACAACTTATTGTGGGAAGCTTGTGGAAGGCTACCCGAAACGTTTGACCCAAGTTTAACAATTTAAAGTCAATGCTACCAAATGCTAATTGAGTGTATGTAAGCTTCTGACCCACTGGGAATGTGATGAAAGAAATAAAAGCTGAAATAAATTATTCTCTCTACTATTATTCCGACATTTCACATTCTTAAAATTAAGTGCCGATCCTAACTGACCTAAGACGGGAATTTTTACTAGGTTTAAATGTCAGGAATTGTGAAACACCTTAGCCAAATACATTTAAACTCAGTTTATGTAAACATCCGACTTCAACTGTGTGTGTGTGTGTGTGTGTGTGTATATACAGTGGGGAGAACAAGTATTTGATACACTGCCGATTTTGCAGGTTTTCCTACTTACAAAGCATGTAGAGGTCTGTAATTTTTATCATAGGTACACTTCAACTGTGAGAGACGGAATCTAAAACAAAAATCCAGAAAATCACATTGTATGATTTTTAAATAATTAATTTGCATTTTATTGCATGACATAAGTATTTGATCACCTACCAACCAGTAAGAATTCCGGCTCTCACAGACCTGTTAGTTTTTCTTTAAGAAGCCCTCCTGTTCTCCACTCATTACCTGTATTAACTGCACCTGTTTGAACTCGTTACCTGTATAAAAGACACCTGTCCACACACTCAATCAAACAGATTCCAACCTCTCCACAATGGCCAAGACCAGAGAGCTGTGTAAGGACATCAGGGATAAAATTGTAGACCTGCACAAGGCTGGGATGGGCTACAGGACAATAGGCAAGCAGCTTGGTGAGAAGGAAACAACTGTTGGCGCAATTATTAGAAAATGGAAGAAGTTCAAGATGACGGTCAATCACCCTCGGTCTGGGGCTCCATGCAAGATTTCACCTCGTGGGGCATCAATGATCATGAGGAAGGTGAGGGATCAGCCCAGAACTACACGGCAGGACCTGGTCAATGACCTGAAGAGAGCTGGGACCACAGTCTCAAAGAAAACCATTAGTAACACACTACGCCGTCATGGATTAAAATCCTGCAGCGCACGCAAGGTCCCCCTGCTTAAGCCAGTGCATGTCCAGGCCTGTCTGAAGTTTGCCAATGACCATCTGGATGATCCAGAGGAGGAATGGGAGAAGGTCATGTGGTCTGATGAGACAAAAATAGAGCTTTTTGGTCTAACTCCACTCACCGTGTTTGGAGGAAGAAGAAGTATGAGTACAACCCCAAGAACACCATCCCAACCGTGAAGCATGAAGGTGGAAACATCATTCTTTGGGGATGCTTTTCTGCAAAGGGGACAGGACGACTGCACCGTATTGAGGGGAGGATGGATGGGGCCATGTATCACGAGATCTTGGCCAACAACCTCCTTCCCTCAGTAAGAGCATTGAAGATGGGTCGTGGCTGGGTCTTCCAGCATGACAACGACACGAAGCACACAGCCATGGCAACTAAGGAGTGGCTCCGTAAGAAGCATCTCAAGGTCCTGGAGTGGCCTAGCCAGTCTCCAGACCTGAACCCAATAGAAAATCTTTGGAGGGAGCTGAACGTCCGTATTGCCCAGCGACAGCCCCGAAACCTGAAGGATCTGGAGAAGATCTGTAGGGAGGAGTGGGCCAAAATCCCTGCTGCAGTGTGTGCAAACCTAGTCAAGAACTACAGGAAACGTATGATCTCTGTAATTGCAAACAAAGGTTTCTGTACCAAATATTAAGTTCTGCTTTTCTGATGTATCAAATACTTATGTCATGCAATAAAATGCAAATTAATTACTTAAAAATCATACAATGTGATTTTCTGGATTTTTGTTTTAGATTCCGTCTCTCATAGTTGAAGTGTACCTATGATAAAAATTACAGACCTCTACATGCTTTGTAAGTAGGAAAACCTGCAAAATCGGCAGTGTATCAAATACTTGTTCTCCCCACTGTATATATATATATACTTTTTTGTTAGCCTATTATGTCTATGTAGATACTAACAAAGATTAATTTATTATGAGTTCACAAATGCGTCAAGGCACATACATCATAACTGATGCCATCAACAAGCAAACCTAAATGGCAAATCTGTATTTACACAGAGAGACTGAAATGCTATTTAGACGACACATCAGAGAATTAATATACAAATGTTTACAGTTATGATTATTTTCTTCATAAAAATATATGTTTTAGATAATATACAGTATCATCACTTTAGCTGGCAATAACAATATTGGAACAATGTTGGTTACCATGACTAAATGTGACAAAGCCAATGCACATATCTATAGTTTATTTTTGTTGTTGAAAAATGTATGTATTAGGTGCCAAAATAAAGACATCCTACAATCTATGTTTACTGTACCAACAAGACATGTTTTCAAGTATTTCCCCAGGCTCTTAATCTTCTGTTTATCTGTGTGTTAATGTTGATGTCATGTTGTAGAACGTCATGTATTCCAATAGAGAAACCCTTTGTAATACTACTGGGAGAACGCAATACTCTGATTTTAAATGCTTATGGGCAAAGTATGGGTATTCATTCACATTATATTTTGTGTTCTGTTACAATGTAGGTGCATAATAGTACAGTAAGTGAGTATAGGACATACTGTAGGCAGTGGCCTACCAATAAACACTGGAACCCTTGTTTTTCATTTTGTGGTATTTTTAATCTGTTGTTCATCAGTGCTTTATTGAAAATGTTGGATTTGAATTAATTATAAAGCACACATATCAATGCCATGCACTCGAAGCAATTGTGTAGGCTACATCTTTGCTGTGGTCATTATTGCTCCACTTATCACTACATTATCATTAGACTTAGCATAGGCCTAGACTAGAGGACTCATGATTTCACAATCCACATTCTTGCAAAATACAGTATATACTTTCCTCATTAGCAGAAAATGTTGGAGAAATATCCACCTTCAGTTACATGGAAGCCTGAATTGGAATTTAGAAGATCCTGAAAAGGCCTATAGATTTAACTAGATTCGTAGTATATCCCTTTGCTATATTCAGATAAGCAACCTCATTTTTATTTTACTAGTGCACAAGAACTCTTTTATACAGCTCCACCTGGAAGATTACAACAATAGTCTAGGTACAGTGGGTTAATTCAGGAGACATTTTAAACATGACTAGGTTTACTTTCGTATCATAGAATGCATCATATAATCCACATTTCCATTGTATAACCTATCCGTTTTTAATCATAATTCACTATAAGAAATAGAAAAGCATTAAACAAATTGAGAAAATATTTTAATACACGGAAAATACACCACTGGACAGAGTATTTTCCGCATGAAAAACAGGCAAAGTTCCTGGGCGCGCATTTTCCCCACCCTAATGTATATTTTCGGTTTATAATTTAGCATGTGTTACTTTGATTTTCTTTTACCATTGAAGTGTTTTGTAGGTTATTAAGTGGTTATTATGAGGTTATATTAAGTTGCACTGAGATTGAACTACATTATTTTTTTTATACATATGCCTACACACTGTATATTTTCACCCATCTACTTATCGTCGCCTGAATATGACGGCTTAAACCCTTGCCATGGACACGCTCGTGTTGTCTGTGCCGGGAACTGGATGCAGCCACTCCAACCAGGTTAGTGCCTACGACAGTCCACAAAACAGAGCATTACTGTTTTCGTATTCGCTATAAGATCTTGTGTATTGAATGCACAGGTCTTGTCTCCTTTAACAGAAAACACTGTTAGGAAATAACCCCGCTTTCGTTTTAAAACCATGCACATGTGGCTGAGGCTCCAGTAAGTTTTCCGCCATCGGATGATTTATTTGAGAGACGACCTGCCACCTCCCCTCTCACCACTAGCGAAATTAGATTAATATATTATATGAATATGTAGAAACAAGTAAGAGTTTAACCTACAGTCTTAAATGAAGCAAAATGCCGCAATGATGGAAATACCTTCAAGTTGACATGTCAATGTGACATTTATCATGATGTAAAAGTACCAACTATTCACTGCATGAGTGGCAACCCAAAGTGTGGGTGGAGTATTAATTATTGTAGGCTAGCTACTCATCACATAAGGTTACCTTACGACTGCTGTGAAACGATTTAGAGAGCAATAGTAATGGTTTGTTGAACAAAGCCTACGGGAAAATGAATGGAATTTTTGGTTAAACGCCATACATATGGTCTGTGGTAAACAAAGGCTTAAGAGCTCTTGTACATTTTCTATGAAATAATCTTCAACTGCCAACATCACTTTTTGTGAATTTTGAAGCATTTATGGCATAAAAAAACACACACAATGCTTTCCTAACTCACAAAGGTCATGTTAACTGACTGATATTATCTCATAGTACAAAACATATCAGATCTCTTAAGCCTGCGTTTACCACAGACCATATTTTCGACGTTTCTGGGCGGCCGGTAGACTAGTGGTTAGAGCGTTGGGCCAGTAACCGAAAGGTTGCTAGATCGAATCCCCGAGCTGAGGTGGTAAAAATCTATCGTTCTGCTTCTGAACAAGCAAGTTAACCCACTGTTCCTAGGCCGTCATTGTAAATACGAATTTGTTCTTCAAAAAGAAAGGAGGACCAAGGCACTCTTCATGGTCCTCCTTTCTTTTTGATGACCAATTTACACCTTTTACCAAAGAGCACCTTCTATCTACCAAAATATACTATAGTGTACCTTAGTAGCGCTTCCCTTCCTCCTCTTTCTACGAATTTGTTCTTAACTGACTTGCCTAGTTAAATAACCGTAAAAAAAAAAATGAACCTGTGTTAACCTCAGACCTTATGTTCAGCGTTTATTGCAAAAGCCTTTTCTTTCCCCATTCATTTTGTCTGTAGGAATGGCTGAACGAACCAGAGATAAATCATTTCCGGGCAAGCTCTATTTCTTCTGGAATTTATTTTCTTTGTTCCGTAGGCTAGATGTCTTAACAGGAATGAGTTAAACTGCTGATGTGAAGCCGGTAGTCAATCCTGTCAGGAAGATCATTAATGTGGATTACCAGGGCCAGTTTCGGCATGATCACAGATGTATAAACTTGGCTGCCTTGGAGTGTAGCTCACTACTACAGAGTGGTACATGTCTCACAAGTTACCATTTTTACATTACATCCCCTCAATGAAGCGAGTATTCAACCTGTCACTGCCACCACCTGTCACTGAAACTCTCACTAGCCCAGTTACTGATAAAGAACGATATTCCATAATATTGTATAGTAGCAAATGTGGGGGCTAGCCCAAGTGGGACTCAGAAGGTGACCTGCAACCTTGCACCTTCCAGCTTATCAGATAACCCCTAGCCAATCTAACTTAAGCATATAAATATCAGACACCCATACGTTTGCACTGAGGATGGTGCTTACCAGCTACAGTACAGTGTCTTCAGAAAGTATTCACACCCCTTGACTTTTCCACATTTTGTTGTGTTACAGCCTGAATTATAAATAGATGACATCCTGTTTGCAATAAGGCACTAAAGTTTTACTGAAAAAAATGTGTCCTGAATACAAAACATTATATTAGCGGCAAATACAACACATCACTGACTACCACTCTTCATATTTTCAAGCATGGTGGTGGCTGCATCATGTTATGGGTATGCTTGTCATCTGCAAGGATTTGGGAGTTTTTTTAGGATAAAAAGAAAAGGAGCTAAGCGCAGGCTAAATCCTAGAGGAAAACCTGGTTCAGTCTACTTTCCACCAGACACTTGGAGAATAATCCACCTTTCAGCAGGACAATAACCTAAAATAAAAATGGCAAGTATTGTATAATCCAAGTTTGCAAAGCACTTCGAGATTTATCCAGAAAGACTCACAGCTGTAATCGCTGCCAAAGATGATTCTAACATGCATTGACTCAGGGGGGTTGAATATTTATCTTATCAATATATATATATATATTTTCCATTAACAAACATTTTATAAAAACATTACAGAGTATTTTGTGTAGATTGTTGACTATTTGTATTTTATTTTAATCCCGCTTTGTAAAACAACAAAATGTGGAAAAAGTCAATGGGTGTGAATTCTTTCTGAAGGCACTGTATGTCTCTGTGTCACTGTGTTTTTATTCCCATACTTCCTCTCGGGAAGAGACGTTTGAAGAATTTACACTGTACAGTTTAATTGCAGCTTTGGCCTGCCAAGCCTCCATAACCCTGGGGCTGGAGCAGGGGAAATGGAAATGCTAGCTAAGGGTTGTAACGGCAAAGTGGCTGGCTGGCTGGCCAGGGGACCTTCAGTTTACTTTAAAACAGTTTGCCTTTTGGAGCTTGGTCCTGTAGGCCTGCGAATCCATTTTCCCCCCAAATAAATATGTATACAGTATATATATTAAAACATTTTTGGCTGGGAAACTCAGTTGGGGTCTCAACTTAATGTTGAGATGTAGAGTACACAAGGTGCAATTTCGAAATGTGGATGTGGATGATCAGTTTTTCTCTTGTTATGTTAGTCACCGACAGTCACTCAATTAGCCCATGTCAGCAATTCATTTTGATTGGTCTTGTATGTTTGTCAGGCCTATATAGAGCCTTCGGAAACTATTCAGACCTTAACTTTTTCCACATTTTGTTACGTTACAGCCTTATTCTAAAATAGATTAAATAAATACAAATACTCAGCAATCTACACACAACACCCCATAATGACAAAGCGAAAACAGGTTTTTAGACATTATTGCAAGAAAATACAGTGTTAAGCCAAATTTCTTTAGCCTCCTGAGGTTGCAGAGGTACTGATGCTCCTTCTTTACCACACTGTCTGTGTGGGTGGACCATTTCAGTTTCAGTGATGTGTACGCCGAGGAACTTGAAGCTTTCCACCTTCTCCACCACAGGTCCCATCGATGGTGATAGGGGGGTGCTCCCTCTGCTGTTTCCTGAAATCCATGATCATCTCCTTAGTTTTGTTGACGTTGAGTGAGAGGTTATTTTCCTGGCACCACACTCCCAGAGCCCTCACCTCCTCCCTGTAGGCTGTCTCATCGTTATTGGTAATCAAGCCTACTACTGTTTTGTCATCTGCAAACTTGATGATTGAGTTGGAGGCGTGCTTGGCCACGCAGTCATGGGTGAACAGGGAGTACAAGAGGGGGCTGAGCACGCACCCTTGTGGGGCCCCAGTGTTGAGGATCAGCGAAGAGGTGTTTCCTACCTTCACCACCTGGGGGCAACTTGTCAGGAAGCCCAGGACCCAGTTGCACAGGGCAGTGTTCAGACCCAGGGCCTCAAGCTCGATGATGAGCTTGGAGAGTACTATGGTGTTGAATGCTGAGCTATAGTCAATGGACAGCATTCTTACATAGGTATGCCTCTTATCCAGATGGGACAGGACAGTGTGCAGTGTGGTGGCGATTGCATCGTCTGTGGATCTATTGGGACGGTAAGCAAATTGAAGTGGGTCTAGGGTGGCAGGTAAGGTGGAGGTGATATGATCCTTGACTAGTCTCTCAAAGCACTTCATGATGACAGAGGTGAGTGCTACAGGGCGATAGTCATTTAGTTCAATTACCTTTGCTTTCTTAGGTACAGGGACAATGGTGGCCATCTTGAAGCATGTGGGGACAACAGACTGGGAAAGGGAGAGATTGAATATATCTGTGAACACACCAGCCAGCTGGTCTGCACATGCTCTGAGGATGCAGCTAGGGATGCCATCTGGGCCAGCAGCCTTGCGATGGTTAACACGCTTAAATATCTTACTCACATCGGCCACGGAGAAGGAGAGCCCGCAGTCCTCGATAGCGGGCCGCATCGGTAGCACTGTGTTATCCTCAAAGTGAGCGAAGAAGGTGTTCAGCATGTCCGGAAGCAAGACGTCGGTGTCCGCGACGTGGCTGGTTTTCCTTTTATAATCCATTTGTCTGTACTAGACGTCGACCGATTAATCGGAATGGCCGATTTAATTAGGGCCAATTTCAAGTTTTCATAACAATCGGAAATCGGACTGTGAGGCCGATATTTTTATATACAGTGGGGAGAACAAGTATTTGACACACTGCCGATTTTGCAGGTTTTCCTACTTACAAAGCATGTAGAGGTCTGTAATTTTGATCATAGGTACACTTCAACTGTGAGAGACGGAATCTAAAACAAAAATCCAGAAAATCACATTGTATGGTTTTTAAGTAATTAATTTGCATTTTATTGCATGACATAAGTATTTGATACATCAGAAAAGCAGAACTTAATATTTGGTACAGGAGCCTTTGTTTGCAATTAGAGATCATATGTTTCCTGTAGTTCTTGACCAGGTTTGCACACACTGCAGCAGGGATTTTGGCCCATTCCTCCATACAGACCTTCTCCAGATCCTTCAGGTTTCGGGGCTGTCGCTGGGCAATACGGACTTTCAGCTCCCTCCAAAGATTTTCTATTGGGTTCAGGTCTGGAGACTGGCTAGGCCACTCCAGGACCTTGAGATGCTTCTTACGGAGCCACTCCTTAGTTGCCCTGGCTGTGTGTTTCGGGTCGTTGTCATGCTGGAAGACCCAGCCACGACCCATCTTCAATGCTCTTACTGAGGGAAGGAGGTTGTTGGCCAAGATCTCGCGATACATGGCCCCATCCATCCTCCCCTCAATACGGTGCAGTCGTCCTGTCCCCTTTGCAGAAATGCATCCCCAAAGAATGATGTTTCCACCTCCATGTTTCACGGTTGGGATGGTGTTCTTGGGGTTGTACTCATCCTTCTGCCTCCAAACACGTCGAGTGGAGTTTAGACCAAAAAGCTCTTTTTGTCTCATCAGACCACATGACCTTCTCCCATTCCTCCTCTGGATCATCCAGATGGTCATTGGCAAACTTCAGGCGGGCCTGGACATGCGCTGGCTTGAGCAGGGGGACCTTGCGTACGCTGCAGGATTTTAATCCATGACGTCGTAGTGTGTTACTAATGGTTTTCTTTGAGACTGTGGTCCCAGCTCTCTTCAGGTCATTGACCAGGTCCTGCCGTGTAGTTCTGGGCTGATCCCTCACCTTCCTCATGATCATTGATGCCCCACGAGGTGAGATCTTGCATGGAGCCCCAGACCGAGGGTGATTGACCGTCATCTTGAACTTCTTCCATTTTCTAATAATTGCTCCAACAGTTGTTGCCTTCTCACCAAGCTGCTTGCCTATTGTCCTGTAGCCCATCCCAGCCTTGTGCAGGTCTACAATTTTATCCCTGATGTCCTTACACAGCTCTCTGGTCTTGGCCATTGTGGAGAGGTTGGAGTCTTTGATTGAGTGTGTGGACAGGTGTCTTTTATACAGGTAATGAGTGGAGAACAGGAGGGCTTCTTAAAGATGTTGATAGAATTTCGGGAGCCTTTTCCTCAAATTGACTTTGTTAAAATTCCCAGCTACAATAAATGCAGCCTCAGGATATGTGGTTTCCAGTTTGCATAAAGTCCAGTGAAGTTCTTTGAGGGTCGTCGTGGTATCCGCTTGGGGGTGATATAGACCGCTGTGGCTATTGTTGCCGAAAATTATCTTGGGAGATAGTACGATCGGCATTTGATTGTGAGATATTCTAGGTCGGGTGAACAGAAGGGCTTGAGTTCCTGTATGTTATCACAGTTACGCCATAAGTCATTAATCATAAAACATATACCTCCACCCTTCTGCTTCCCGGAGAGATGGCTTTACAGAGTCAGACAGTATATCTCGAGCGAGCCATGCTTCCGTGAAGCAGAGCAGGTTACAATCCCTCGTGTCTCTCTGAAAAGCAACTCTCGCCTTGAGCGCATCAATTTTATTATCCAGAGATTGGACATTAGCGAGTAAAATACTCGGGAGCGGTGGGTGGTGTGCACGCTTCCTAAGTCGGACCAGAAGACCATCTCGAGTACCTCTCCTTCGCCGGTGTTGGTTTGGGTCAGCCTCTGGAATAAGTTCAATTGCTCTGGGGAGAGCAAACAAAGGATCCGCTCCAGGGAAGTGGTAATCCTGCTCGTAATGCTGGAAGTTCTGGTGAGTTACTGACGCTCTAATATCCAATAGTTCTTTCCGGCTGTATGTAATGACACAAAACAATTCCTGAGCTAATAACATAAAAAATAGTACATAACAAACAAAATACTGCAGAGTTGTATAAGAGCTAGTCGCGAAGTTGACATCTTTGTCGGCGCCATCATCATGTCAGTGGCCTCCATCATTCTTAAATTAAAGAAGTTTGGAACCACCAAGACTATCCCTAGAGCTGGCCGCCAGGCCAAACTGAGCAATCGGGGGAGAAGGGCCTTGGTCAGGGAGGTGACCAAGAACCCGATTGTCCCTCTGACAGAGGTCTAGAGTTCCTCTGTGGAGATGGAAGAACCTTCCAGAAGGACAACAACCATCTCTGCAGCACTCCACCAATCAGGCCTTTATGTTAGAGTGGCCAGACGGAAGCCACTCCTCAGTTAAAGGCACATGACAGCCCACTTGGAGTTTTCCAAAAGGCGTCTAAAGAATCTCAGACCATGAGAAACAAGAATCTCTGGTCTGCTGGAACCAAAATTGAACTCTTTGGCCTGAATGCCAAGTGTCACCTCTGGAGGAAACCTGGCAACATCGCTACGGTGAAGCATGGTGGGGGCAGCATCGTGCTGTGGGGATGTTTTTCAGTGGCAGGGACTGTGAGACTAGTCAGGATCGAGTGAAAGATGAATGGAGCAAAGTACAGAGAGATCCTTGATGAAAACCTGCTCCAGAGCGCTCAGGACCTCAGACTGGGGTGAAGGTTTCTTAGATATTACTGCACTGTCGGAACTAGAGGCACAAGCATTTCGCTACACTCACATTAACATCTGCTAACCATGTGTATGTGACCAATAAAATTTGATTTGATTTGAGGTTCACCTTCCAACAAGACAACGACCCTAAGCACACAGCCAAGACAACACAGGAGTGGCTTCGTGACAAGTCTCAATGTCCTTGAGTGGCCCAGCCAGAGCCCGGACTTGAACCCAATCGAACATCTCTGGAGAGACCTGAAAATAGCATTGTAGCGACGCTCCCCATCCAACCTGACAGAGCTTGAGAGGATCTGCAGAGAACAATAGGAGAAACTCCCCAAATAGAGGTATTCCAAGCTTGTAGCATCATACCCAAGGAGTCTCAAGGCTGTAATTACTGCCAAAGGTGCTTCAACAAGGTTCTGAGTAAAGGGTCTGAATACTTATGTAAATGTGATATTTCAGTTATTTATTTTTGATACATTTGCAAAAATGTGTAAACTTTTTGCTTTGTCATTATGGGGTATAGTGTGTAGATTGATGAGGGAAATAAACAATTTAATCAATTTTAGAATAAGGCTGTAACGTAGCAAGATGTGGAGAAAGTCAAAGGGTCTGAATAGTTTCCAAAGCCACTGTATGTGGACCACCTTACCTGGCTGATAAGGTTGATATGTACTGTATACTGTACATATTGATTGATCGATCTATCAGTTGATTGATTGACATTGTGTTTTCCTCTAGAATTAAATAGATGACCTCTGATGAGAAATGGATGGTGATGGTGATGTGGACGACTTGCCCCTCAGAGCCAACACCAACCACATCCTGGTCAGACACTATGTCTTGGACCTGGACATACACCTCCAAACTAAGGTTATCACTGGTACTGTGGTGCTCTTCCTGGAGCCAGGCCCATTGGCTGGAGATGGGAATGGGGCTGGGGAAGGCGCCCCCACCCCACCCCAACCATCCCAAACTGATGACTCCTGGGAGGATGAGAGCCACAGAGACTTTACCTTAGTTCTGGACTGCTGTGACCTCACTGTGTCAAAAGTAGAGGAGTTGGACGTGACCTCTGTGTCGGATATGCAGGGTCTCCTAAAGGAGGTCAAGGGTGAGGGGTCAGGGGTTGAACCACAACCAGACAGCCAATCAGCTGTGCTCATTCAGAGGCTGATCTCCCTACCGTCCACCCAATGGAAAAAGCAACACCACCTGTACCTCCAGTGCAGTCATGCCCCTGCTTCTGAGGGTGGGGGACCCCTCATCTTCCACACTGACCGCTGGAGCCTGCAGGTGAGGAAGAGGGGGGTTCGGACCCTCCTGGAGTTCCCCCGAGCCCTGAGGGTCTGCTACAAGACCAAGCCGGAGGGAGGCTCTGTCAGGTGGACTAAAGATCAGGACAACAGGTGGGACATCAATATCTACTGTATGCTTCATGCTCAGACTGATAACATATAGGACAGAAGTTGTTCCATCTGTCTACTCTCAGGGTGAAACAAACTATACAGTAGATAAACCAAGTCTGCATGTCCCATGAACAGTACGATGAAGGAAGTTGTTTACCGTTTACTCCTCTAGGTCATGTGTTTACACCGCCGGCTCCCCCATCAACAACCGTGCCCTCTTCCCCTGTCAGGAGCCTCCTGTCGCCATGTCCACGTGGCAGGCCCAGGTACGAGCCCCTAGGGAGTGTGTGGTTCTATTGAGTGGAGAGAACCAGGCCCAGCCCACTCACCTGCACCACACAGGTACTACACTCCTGATCAGTGTACAGCGGATAAGTGCAAACTGTTACAGTTCACCAGTCCACTCACCCACTCTCTGTCTCTCTCTCCCTCCTCCGTCTAGGTCTCTCTAGCTGGGACTACTATGTCACTATGCCTATGCCTGCCTCCACTTTTACCTTGGCAGTGGGTTACTGGCGCCAGGCCACAGCACAACTTTCCACAGCACAGCTTACCCCTCCTGTGCAGGGTACAAGGGCTGGGGCCTCCCATACGCATGCTGGCAGGTATGATTTATTTCCCGTAAGACCCCCCCCCCCTTCGTGGTTTCCCTCCAACCCAGCCATACCAGGCGGTAGAACCAGGTCTTCCCCAGCAGAGCTTTCCCCAGCCCTGAAGAGTTCACCACAGGCTGAGGGTTTGAGGGCTCCACCACCATGCTGGCAGCTCTATCATTCTTCCCGTAATACCACCCTTTCTACCTCCTCCTCTCATGGTTTCCCTCCAACCCAGCCATACCCAGCCGTTAACCCCAGGGCTTCTCCTGCTACAAGGAGGGCCTTTTATCCTCAGTGAACGGCTAGAGAGGAAACTTGGATCAGATTTGGGTTTTGCAGTTCCAGTACTAAGATGGAGTTACTGTAACTGAATGGAAGTTGAATTAAATGTAATGTTTGGGTTTTCTCTGGCTTTCCTGTGTGATGCAATGTTCCATATTTCCATCCCTCTCGTTTCTAAGCCCGTAGTCAAAATAGCGAAAATACAAGCCTGAATCCTTTTTTCCTTCTCCCCATAACACAGCTTGGACCTGAATCCATTCACCAACATGGACCACCCCGTCATCACCAGCCCACAGTCTACATTAGTTTACTCAGGCCTGAAGGATGAGAAGCACTCTGAGAGCGACTGCTCAGGTCTGGGTGATGACAACTTCACCTGTTGCCATGCTGATTACCCCTGTCCATTCACCGACCCATCCGCCTGGAGCCAAGAGGTGGTCCCTCACCGGATCTTTGCCCCGCCCTCTCTGCTGCAGAAGGCCCAGGTCCAGATCCTCCCCCTTCTGCCTGGCTGCCTGGCTGCAGCCCACGCTACCCTGGGGGTCCATCCCTTCCCCCGCCTCGACGTACTCATCGTCCCAGCAGGCTTCTCTAGTCTGGGCATGGCCAGGTAAGACTGGAGGGAGGACTGGAGGGAAGGATATGTATTGAGGAATAGATCATTTCACCATTCATTCACGCCTGTTTTGTTACTTTCAAATCTGCTGTTTTATTTACATCTGCAACTCGTTGACATGACTACTTTGCATTCGTAAACATGAACACTCGTAAAGCACCAGTGGCAGCCATGTTTCCCTCATGTTCTTTACTTCATGTGTCTATATCCTTCACGGAAATATACAGATTCCACGTTTGCAATAAAGCTGAATAGCAGACAACCCCATGAACCCCAGTCCAACACCCCAGCCCTTGGTCGACCCTCCAGGTGAAAGAGCCTGCTCGCCCCCATCCACCTCCTCAGCAGTGTTAGCTCAGACAGCCAGTCAATAGGGCTCTGTGTGTGTCCATGTTGTGTTGTTGACCTGGTCTCCAGGTACACTGGTCTGTTTGTGTCGGGCTGTTTAGTCTGCAGAGTGGAGGTCTGATGTGGAGAGGAAACCCACGGGTTGGCACACTGCTTTACCCCATCAACAGTCCCCCCCCCCTTCCGTATATCTCACTATGCTGTTGACCTCTCTCTCTTTCTCTCTCTTCTGCACGGCCATCTTTCTTATTTTCCTCCAGTTTTCTCCTCGTCCTCCTATATTAAGGCCTTGGGGGTTAACCGCCACTCTGTTGATGTTTTGACTGCCCTGAAGCAGTCAACTAGTTTTTGATTGCCCTGTTGGGCAGCTACTGTAGCAGTTCACTTCCTCCTGGCATTCAGTCTTTCACATCCCATTTTACCCATCCTTATACAGTAGCTAAGCTACATCATTCTCTGTGTGGGCTAGACAGAGTTTTGTGTTGCAGTTTTGATGAATGGTTCTTGGTTTTACTGAGAAGGCGGAAGCTCTACTGAATTCATAATATTTGTATTGCCAAGTACAGTAGATTCATTTGCAACAACATTTTGGTCCAATAACCTTTCTTAGACTGCATGCCCTTAGTTTTACTAATAGTCTACATGAAGTCTGAGAGGCAGTGGATGTTTCGAAATGTGTGTCAAATAATGTTCCTGTAATTTAATGAGGAGATATGCTTGGTACACATACATTGAATGTTCTGTTGTTTAGATTTTGGGGAAATCAAGTTATGTTTTTCTATGCAAAAAATAATTTGAGCACTTTTTGTGTGTGTGTGTGTGCGTGTGTGTGTGTGCGTGTGTGTGTGTGTGTGTGTGTGTGTGTGTGTGTGTGTGTGTGTGTGTGTGTGTGTGTTTTATGGGAGTGAAATCCAGCCAATTTCATTTAGATTAAATTTGACTGAAGTTAAAATGGGAAGTTTGGGCCAAATAAAAGCTCAAAACGTCTGCTCTTTTTACCATGCTCTTGGTAAAATAAATAAATGCGTCTTTTGGGTGGCCAGTGGATAGTGGCCCAGTGTGTATAGGCTGCCAGTGCCAACACCCTCTCTCTCTGCACCAGAACTCTGTCTGTAGTCTTCCACAGGAAATGAGGTCAGAACTGAATGTACTCCACAGGTTATGATGTCATTGGGAGGGGATCAGAAAAATTGTAAAGGACAAAAGGTTTCCAGAGGGTCAACAACTCTGAGCCCAGAGCTCCAACTCGCATATTTACAGTGGCAAGAAAAAGTATGTGAACCCTTTGGAATTACCTGGATCTCTATATAAATTGGTCATGAAATTTGATCTGATCTTTCTCTAAGTCACAACAATAGACAAACACAGTCTGCTTAAACTAATAACACACAAACAATTATATGTTTTTATGTCTTTATTGAACACACCGTGTAAACATTCACAGTGCAGGGTGGGAAAAGTATGTGAACCCTTGGATTTAATAACTGGTTGACCCTCCTTTGGCAGCAATAACCTCAACCACGTTTTCTGTAGTTGCCGGTCAGACCTGCACAAATTTTGGACCATTCCTCTTTACAAAACTGTTTCAGTTCAGCAATATTCTTGGGATGTCTGGTGTGAACCATTCTCTTGAGGTCATGCCACAACATCTCAATCGGGTTGAGGTCAGTACTCTGACTGGGCCACTCCAGAAGGCGTATTTTCTTCTGTTGAAGCCATTCTGTTGTTGATTTACTTCTGTGTTTTGGGTCGTTGTCCTGTTGCATCACCCAACTTTTGTTGAGCTTCAATTGGCGGACAGGTAGCCTTACATTCTCCGACAAAATGTTTTGATGAACTTGGGAATTCATTTTTCCTTCGACGATAGCAAGCTGTCCAGGCCCTGAGGCAGCAAAGCAGCACCAAACCATGAGGCTCCCTCCACCATACTTTACAGTTGGGATGAGGTTTTGATGTTGATGTCTATGCCTTTTTTTTTCTCTAACTCAACTGTAATTTCATCTGTCCACAGAGTATTTTGCCAGAAGCGCTGTGGAACATCCAGATTCTCTTTTGCGAACTTCAGCAATGTTTTTTTGGGGGACAGCAGTGGCTTCTTCCGTGGTGTCCTCCCATGAACACCATTCTTGTTTAGTGCTTTAAGTATCGTAGACTCGTCAAACAGAGATGTTAGCATGTTCCAGAGATTTCTGTAAGTCTTTAGCTGACACTTTGGATTCTTCTTAACCTCATTGTGCATTCTGCCCTGTGCTCCTTATGTCATATTTGCAGCACGGCCACTCCTAGGGAGAGTAGCAACAGTGCTGAACTTTCTCCATTTATAGACAATTTGTCTTACCGTGGACTGATGAACATCAAGGCTTTTAGAGATACTTTTGTAACCCTTTCCAGCTTTATGCAAGTCAACAATTCTTAATCTTGGGTATTCTGAGATCTCTTTTATTCGAGGCATGGTTCACATCAAGAAATGCTTCTTTCAAATTTTGTGAGTGTTTTTTATAGGGCAAGGCAGCTCTAACCAACATCTCCAATCTCGTCTCAATGATTGTACTCCAGGTTAGCTGACCCCTGACTCCAATTAGCTTTTGGAGAAGTCATTAGCCTAGGGGTTCACATACTTTCCCCAACCTGCACTGTGAATGTTTAAATGATTTATTCAATACAGACATCATATTTATAAGGTGCTAACAACTTCAGGCTGCTTTATTCTTTGCATTGCAAGGTTTGAGGATAGCTTCTTGCCCCTGCTTGCCCTGGCTGTTTGAACTTGAGCTACGTAGGTGTAGTTGACAAAAAAAGAGACTTTGAGGATTCACTAAGCCCAGCAGACTCCTGCCATGCCTGCCCCCCAGTGCCCCCTTTTTCTTTGCGTGGGTCACAACCCAGCCCCCCCTCCCCATCCCCATCTCTTTGCGTGTGGTACACTCCTGCAGGCCTCCAGACTTAACCGCAAGGCTGCGCCACATGCAGGAAGGAGGGGGAGGTCGACAAAACATGGACCAGAGATGGAGATTGGGAGATGGGGGTGGGAAAGAAGGGGATGGGAGGTCTTGAGCCAGACCTAACCACAAGACTGCCTACATGGAGGATGGAGGGAGGTTAACAAAACATGGAGATGGAGAAGGGGTGGGAGGAGGAGAAAGGGGTGGGAGGAGGAGGGTTTAAGGAGGGGTTTTAGCCATGGATCCCCCAGGATGTGGGAGAGGATGTGTGGATTATTCCCAGGAACAAAAGCCATTAGTCCCTGGAAGGACTTCAGAGGATGCAGCTCTTTAATCTGCAGATTGGGAAGTATGTGGGCCTGAGTCCTTGGGGCCAGGCCAACCGCTGCTTTTCTAGCATGCCCCTGTATAAAGAACAACGGGTGGCTGAGGAGAGTAGGGGGAGGCAGGCAGGGGGGCATTAAGTTATTGTGCTGGGATACAGGGAAAGGAGGCAAGGGGGGGGGGTGAAGTTTTTGTACCCAGATACGGGGAGGGAGGGCAGGAGACCAAAGATTAAGAAGTCAAGTAAGGGCAGGTCTGGAGTGACGGCCTGTGCCATGTACACTGTGCCCACAAATCTGTGTGACTGTGTAGAGTATAATTAATACTTGCAAAGAGACAGAACACCGTTTACACTTGCAAACAGTCAGTGAGCTACACGACTTTACACCAGCCTCTGTCAGAGCAGATGTCAAATTAGTTGAATAGCCTATTTAGTTTGTTTTGTTTTATATTTTGTGGTTTCTGTCTGTTTATACATGCCATCCATAAACAAATACTCCTTACCTGGGCCAAATCAGTAGAGGGTTCCCCTCTGTTGGTCTGTCTGTTTGTCCGACTGTGTCTGTCTGTCTGCCTACCTCTGTCTGTAGAATCACCATGGTCAAGCTGTTAAAGGCTCTGGTATGTGTGCGTCCTCTCCTGGTGCTGAGACAAGAGGAGGAGAAGGAAGAGGAGGAGAGAGCAAGGAGAATGGAGGGGATAGAGGGGGGTGAGGAGGAAGAGGAGGAGGGGAGGGGATAGAGGGGGGTGAGGAGGAAGAGGAGGAGGGGAGAGAAGAAAGAGGAGGAACAGTAAATGGGAAACATCAATGCGGACAGCAGGGGAGCTATTTAGCTCAGAAACACTTCCACACTTTGCTTAAAAACAACTCATTGTCTACAGTGGATGGAATGACATGAGAAAGTTGTAAAACTGAAACCTTGAAAACACTGAAGGGACTTTGAATGGCTGCTGCGGATAGAAGTCCTTCAGCACAAATCATTTAAATGTAGGGGTGTAATGTTCCCCAAACCCACAGTTCGGTGCGTATTGCGGCTTCGGGTTCACAGTTCGATTTGGTTTCGGTACAGCCGGATGAAATGAAATGCCAACCATTGCTGTAGTATATTTTTGGTTTATTTAAGAAAATACAACATTTTGGTATATGATCCATATATATGATCATGAGTCATATAATTCCTGATATAATTCCTGGGTAGCCATTTGATTAGGTGTTCAGGAGTCTTATGGCTTTTGGGTATAAGCTGTTTAGGAGCTTATACTGACCAGTTATCTAAATGCTACTCAATTAATAGACACCAGTCTATATATACACATGTGCATAGTGTTTGTGATCCATGCACCCATTGCATACAGTGCATTCGGAAAGTATTCAGACCACTTGACCTTTTCTACATTTTGTTACGTTACAGCCTTATTCTAAAATGGATTAAATGCATGTTTTGCCTCATCAATCTACACACAATACCCCATAATCACAAAGCAAAAACAGGTTTTTATTTTTTTGGCAAATGTACCCTTTGCTATGAGACTCGAAATTGAGCTCAGGTGCATTCTGTTTCCATTGATCATCCTTGAGATGTTTCTACAACTTGATTGGAATCCACCTGTGTTAAATTCAATTGGTTGGAAAGGTACACACCTGTCTATATAAGGTCCCACAGTTGACATGTCAGAGCAAAAACCAAGCCATGAGGTTGAGGTAATTGTACGTAGAGTTCCAAGACAGGATTGTGTCAAGGCACAGATCTGGGGAAGGGTACCAAAACATTTCTGCAACATTGAAGGTTCCCAAGAACACAGTGGACTCCATCATTCTTAAATGGAAAAAGTTTGGAACTACCAAGACTCTTCCTAGAGCTGGCCACCTGGCCACACTGAGCAATCGGGGGAGAAGTGCCTTGGTCAGGGAGGTGACCAAGAACCCGATGGTCACTCTGACAGAGCTCCAGAGTTCCTTTGTGGAGATGGGAGAACCTTCCAGAAGGACAACCACCTCTGCAGCTCTCCACCAATCAGGCCTTTATGTTAGAGTGGCCAGACGGAAGCCACTCCTCAGTTAAAGGCACATGACAGCCCACTTGGAGTTTTCCAAAAGACGTCTAAAGAATCTCAGACCATGAGAAACAAGAATCTCTGGTCTGCTGGAACCAAACTCTTTGGCCTGAATGCCAAGCGTCACGTTTGGAGGAAACCTGGCACCATCCCTACTGTGAAGCATGGTGGTGGCAGCATCATGCTGTGGGGATGTTTTTCATGGGCAGGGACTGTGAGACTAGTCAGGATCGAGGGAAAGATGAACGGAGCCAAGAACAGAGAGATCCTTGATGAAAACCTGCTCCAGAGCGTGTCCTTGAGTGGCCCAGCCAGAACCCAGACTTGAACCCTATCTAACATCTCTGGAGAGACCTGAAAATAGCTGTGCAGCGACACTCCTCATCCAACCTGACAGAGCAGAGAAGAATGGGAGAAACTCCCCAAATACAGGTGTGCCAACCTTGTAGCTTCATACACAAGAAGACTCGAGGCTGTATTCGCTGCCAAAGTTGCTTCAACAAGGTACTGAGTAAATGGTCTGAATACTTATGTAAATGTGATATTTCTGTTTTATGGGGTATTGTGTGCAGATTGATGAAGAAAAAACCAAATGTGGAAAAAGTCAAGGAGTCTGAATACTTTCTGAATGCACTGTATAAGACACTAGAACCATTATAGTTATTAACATTTGAGTAATGTTCAGCAGGGCTTGCATGATTCAGCGTAGCACACTTGGCATACAACAGCTGGCAGAGCACACCAAAGCCGATTAGGGTCTTGGGCCATACTGTACCCAGTCAACACGCTGGGCTCGGGCCTATTCCGTTTGAGATGTGGGGGACTCGGCATGGACTCGGTCAGACTTGGGGGGCTTCTTGCGGGCCAAGCTATTCCAGAGTTTGGCAGAATCATATTACTCTGGGTTCCGGCTAATGGTACTTGGGCCGATTCCACTTCAGCTTATCCGGCCCGATTAACTTTTTCAGGAGTAGGGCCATTTGAGGAATTTTATTTGGCAGGTGATGAAATACTAATTTAATATACAAAGCGTTGTGATATTTCACCTCCAAGTCATCGAATTTGCTAGGTCATTAAAATGTAAAGTTTGTGACAGTCTCTGGGGTCATGTACTGTAGCTATCAGAGATGGTCCAATTTAGAGAATCTCCTGGGAGTGTTTTTTTGTAGTTGCAGTCCACCCAATTGAAAAGTGCATAGTCACTTCCATAACATTTGTTATAGGCTACCAGCATGTAAGATGAACATGCACAATAGTACAGGATACCCTTACAAAAATTCACTGCCGTTAAAATGCAATAAAACTGCAGTACAGTGAAATAATGTTTTTTTTTAATCAATGATATCTGGTAGCTTGCTGTGTGTGTTGGCTTCTAATGGTAATCTTTTTGTCGATGTCACTGTCTGTGTTGCACATTTCCTTTTGTTCCACGGAATGCAATTTTGATGTTCTGTTATGACTAACTACATTTGTTTACAGAATTTAACAAATCACACGTAGGCCTGTCTTTTATTTCAATATCCTACTACAATCCACCAGGATTTACAAAACCCTTTTTTAAATTCCATTTATTTCCATCAATAATGAGTAAGAAATTATTGCACCTGAATTTGACCCTGAGAATGTGAGTTATATTTTCCCTTAAAGCTTTTAAGTAATTAACGTAATGTGTTCAAGAATTCCCGAAGTAAAGCGGCGGTTTGTTGGGGAGAAGAATGTCAAGGAAAGTTTTGCTAGCTAGCTAACGTTAATCATCCATGGACATGGTAAGTTTGAATTTGTACCTGTTGTAGCTAGCCAGCTAACGTTTTGACGTTTGTATATCTGTTTAGTTAACGACAGTACATATGTGTGTGTGTGTTCTCTCTCTATGTGTGTGTGGGAGAGAGGGAGAGAGAGATGATCACAATAACTTTAGAAAACATTGTCATGTCAACGTTTTCATGCTAGCTGTGTATATGTGTCAGTGTGTTCTGTGAGAGAGAGAGATGATCACAAAAACGTATAGAAAATGTTGTCATCATTGTGTCATGCTAGCTCTGTGTTTGTGAGTGTGTGTGAGAGAGAGATAAATGGTTGATGAATACACATATAGGAAACATTGATTGTGTGAGAAAGCGAGAGTGTCTGAGCTAGGCTAATTCTTGAAACGTGTATCCCCCAATATGGATGTGAATTTTCCTGATTCATCAGGGATACTTGTATTTTGTATTTGACAATACGATACATTTTGCCTATCCCAGCTCCCCCCAACACTCATTCTAACGTTACAACTCTCAACTGCCCTTTTCAATTCTTGATTATTTTTTTTGCAGGAATCTTCTAGCTTGGATTGAGGAAGGAATAAAGGGAAGAAGTGCAGAAGTTATCTGACTGACTAAGAAATGTAAATAGCTTAGGTTTTGCTGTCTCTCTCTCTTGACTGCCAGATTGCTGTGGGGTAACATAGTCAATGTACTTGTTAAGTCTAACTTAGTGAAGACCTTACGCAATGGTTAATCATGATTCGTCTCTGTCTTCACAGTTCCTGAAATATGTCAATGACCTGATGCATAGCCTCTGTTACACAATGGCCGCCTACTCAGTTACCAGTGACCTATTCGGCCACATCCCAGGGAAAGGAGAGAGCAGCAACACCACTCCTTAAATCCATAGGAGTGTATATTTTGGTTATCACTATGGCAACATCCTCCAGGAACTATAAAAAAACCCCGCAATGTTTACATTTTACTGTTAAGATGTAAAAACATTACTACAAAAAAATATATGTTTGGTACTCTGATTATAAGGGCACAAGGCGAGACCCAAATGCAGACACAGGAGGCCGATGGTAGAGCTCCAATATTTATTATAACAAAGGGAGTAGGCAAAAGGCAGGTCGGGGACAGGCGAGAGTTTATAAACCAGGTCAATGTCCAAACAGTACCAGACGATAGGCAGTCACAAGATCAGGCCAGGCAGGGGTCATAAACTAGATCTGAGTCCAAAAACAGTACAAGGGGATAGGCAGGCTGGTAGTCTGAACAGGCAGAGTGGTCAGGCAGGCGGGTTCGGAGTCAGGATAGGCAAGGGTCAAAACCAGGAGGACTAGAAACAGAGATTGGGAAAAATAGGAGCAAGGAAAACCGCTGGTTGACTTGGCAAACAAGACGAACTAGCACAGAGAGACAGGAAACACAGGGATATATACACTGGGGATAATAAGCGACACCTGGAGGGGGTGGAGACAATCACAAGGACAGGTGAACCAGATCAGGGTGTGACACTGATCTTCAAATTGATTCCTACTAGCCAGCTTTGTAAGAGCTAGGTTTGTAGTAGCTATACTGATGATCATGACATTTTTCTCTCTGTATCAGGTCTTAGTGAGACTGGATTCCCCAAGAGACATGGTATTCAGCTGCCCATGATTGCCTGATCTTACACTCTTAGGAAAAAAAGGTGGTATCTAGAACGTCATCGGCTGTCCCCATAGAACCTTTAAAAGAACCCTTTTTGTGTCACCCCTGCTCTCCCCCCCCCCCCTCCCGGCACTCGAGGGAGCCAGGCTGCCATGCATTACACACACCTGCCTTCCCTCATCACGCACATCAGCGATTTATTAGACTCACTTTGGACTCAGTCACCTGTTTATTACCTCACCTATATTTGTCAGTTCCCCAGCTCTGTTCCCTGCTGCATTAATTGTCTAACGTCTGTATTACCCGGTTCTGACGCTGTTCCTGTCCTGTTCCGATTAAATTCTGACTCCCCGTACCTGCTTCTCTTCTCCAGCGTCATTCCTTACATTTTTGGTTCCATGTAGAACCCTTTAACCTGGAACAAAAAAGGGTTCTCATATGGGGACAGCCAAGTAGATCCAGTTGAAATGGCACTGCTTCTAATAATATAAGTTTGTAAAGCAAATAAAATCCTATTTTAACTTTAATTGCAAAAACCTTGTGTCCTGATTCAACAGACACATGCACTGGTGAGTCATGTAAAGTTTCTCCCATTTGTCTCTAGCCCATTCTCCCTATCGCTCACTCAAACACGTACACAGTTGCAGAGAAGAGGGAAGAGATTTGCCAATTACACCCATTTCTAACAGTGTTTGTTGCAGGAATGATATGACAGACATAACTTAGAGTAAGTGTGATGAAAAGCCAGAAAACTCAGGAGGTTGATGTTGCCGGCCCTCTGGAAAGTCCTCAAATATGCTACTGACCGCCATAGTGGAGGACGCAAAGTATGTATATGAGCAAGTTGCTCTTTTTTGAAGACATCTCTAAGCTATAACTGCCACAAATGTCTTCAACTAGTACCATGGAAATACTTTGAGCCAGCTGAGTCCACAAAGTTTCTTCGGGAATGTCCTCAAATTGATAGTTGTTATGTGCGGATTCTCTTCACTACAGCTCTGACCCATCACACCACTCTTATTAATCAAATGAAACATTCTGCCTTTATATACTCTGTGTCCCGATCTATCTATGCATGTAATGCCTGTGGGTGAATTATGAAACAATTACTGTATGCAGATGTGCGGGAAAAAAATGGTTGCTTGATCTATTTTAAACGTAAGAATATGTTGCAGATTTAAACTTATTGGTGACTATGGAAACAAATAGAAATGTAATGAACAATATTTTCAATATCCAACTTTTTCCTCTGCAATACTTTTTCCAGTAGGTAATAAGCAAAGAAACATATGTCATATTCTGGTCAGTAATACTGAAGTCACACTGACTTCTTTTCAACCAGGTTTTGCCCACTGGGATGTTATAATGTTCAAGAGAAAAATAAGCTCACTTGTCTGACTCTCATAAAAGGGGGCATGTCTGTAGCACAGTACTTCTCATTTCCCACTCTGGGGTAATGTGACGGGCTGTCACTGTTAAGTAGCTCTCTGTAGCCCTGGAGGTCCATCCATCTGTAGTAAGTGCAACACAGGGTGCATTGGCCAATTTCATCTTTAGCTTGCATATATAACGCGGTGCGAGAGGGCGAAGTTCGCAATGTGGATCGAGCATTTTCACAGGGTGGGGCCCCGGCACACCTACTGAACGGAGCAAACATACCTCAAAGTTTATTCAAAAACGTTTTGGGAAATGTGTCGTTTGGTAAAAACCTTTCTGCAACGTAGAAACATTCAAGCAACTAAACGCACCCCTTGTTTAGGGCCTAGTTGGAACAAAATCCTGCAGTACCGGTGGCACTCCAGGAACAGGGTTGCCTACCCCTGCTCTAGGGTCCTGTGGTGAAGCAACTGCTATGCAAGGTATTGGGCAACAGCTTTCTTCCAGGGCCCATATTCACAAAGCATCTCCGAGTAGGGATAGTGATCTAGGATAACCTCCCCCTTGTCAATGTAATATTACTCAGTGTGAAGGCAAAACCGATCCTAAAATCACTACTCCTACTCTGAGATTCTTTGGGAATAAGGGCCTTGGCCTATCAGCATGCTGGCCTGTCAGCAATGCCACTCCACCTGAAATGCAAAAAACATGAATAAGAATTAGCTTAGTCAGTAACTTAGCTAACTAGGTAATTAAACACTTATGTAAATGTGCACAAGCCTAATCAGCCAAATGATATGAAAACAACACAGCCTATTTGAAGTGAAATTATACTGAACAAAAATCTAAACGCAACATGAAAAGTGTTCGTCCCATGTTTCATCAGCTGAAATAAAAGTTCACCGAAATTTTCCATATGCACAAAAAGTTTCTAAAATTTTGGACACACATTTCTTTACTTTCCTGTTAGTGAGCATTTCTCCTTTTCCAAGATAATCAATCCACCTGACAGGTGTGGCATATCAAGAAGCTGATTAAACAGCATGATCATTACATAGGTGCTCCTTGTGCTGGGGACAATAAAAGGTCACTCTAAAATGTGCAGTTTTGTCACAGAACACAATGCTACATATGTGTCCATTTTTGAGAGAGCTTGCAATTGGCATGCTGACTGCAGGAATGTCCACCAGAGCAGTTGCCAAATAATTTAATGTTAATTTCTTTACCATAAGCCGCCTCCAACGTCGTTTGAGAGAATTTGGCAGTCCGTCCAACCGACCTCAAAACCGCAGACCACGTGTAACCACGCCAGCCCATGGCCTCCACATCTGGCTTCTTCACCTGCGGGATCGTCTGAGACCAGCCACCCGGACAGCTGATGAAACTGTGGGTTTGCACAACCAAAGAATTTCTGCACAAACTGTTAGAAACTGTCTCGGGGAAGCTCATGTGTGCTCATTGTCCTCACCAAGGTCTTGACCTGACTGGACTTCGGCACGCTGGAGAAGTGTGCTCTTCACAGTTGAATCGGTTAGTGTAGGTAATTGAGTAATATGTACATGTAGGTAGGGGTAAAGTGTCTATGCATAGATAATAAACAGCGAGTAGCAGCAGCGTATTTGAAGAGTGTGAAGGAATGTGAATGTATGTGTGTGTGTGTGTGACGGCAATATGCATGCATGTGTGTTGGAGTGTCAGTGTAGTATGTGTGAGTGTGTGATTAGAGTCCAGTGAGTGTACATTGAGACTGTGCAAGAAAATCAGGACAACAAAAATGTGAATAAATAGGGAGGTCAATGCAAATAGTCTGGTTAGGCATTTGATTAACAGTTCAGCAGTCTTATGGCTTGGGGCTAGAAGCTATTAAGGAGCCTTTTGGTCCCAGACTTACTGCTTGCCATGCAGTAGCAGAGAGAATATTCTATGACTTGGGTCGCTGAAGTCTATGACAATATTTTGGGCCTTCGTCTGACACACCGCCTGGTATAGATGTCCTGGATGGCAGGAAGCGCGGCCCCAGTGATGACCTGTGCTGTACGCACTACCCTCTGTAGCGCCTTGTAGTCGGATGCTGAGCAGTTGCCATTCCAAGCGGTGATGCAACCAGTCAGGATGCTCTCGATGGTGCAGCTGTAGAACATTGAGGATCTGAGGACCCATGCCAAATCTTTTCAGCCTGCTCAGGGGGAATAGGCATTGCTGTCGTGCCCTCTTCACGATTGTCTTGGTGTGTTTGGACCATGATTTGTCAGTGCGTATATGGCGTTGTGTGGGCAAGCGGTTTGCTGATGTCAACGTTGTGAACAGAGTGCCCCATGGTGGCGTAGGGGTTATGGTATGGGCAGGCATAAGCTACGGACAACGGACACAATTGGATTTTATCAATGGCAATTTGAATGCACAGAGATACTGGGACGAGATCCTGAGGCCCAGTGTCGTGCCATTCATCCGCCGCCATCACATGTTTCAGCATGATAATGCACAGCCCCATGTCGCAAGGATCTGTACACAATTCCTGGAAACTGAAAATGTCCCAGTTCTTCCATGGCCTGCATACTCACCACACGTCACCCATTGAGCATGTTTGGGATGATCTGGATCGACTTGTACGACAGTTCCAGTTCCATCCAATATTCAACAACTTCGCACAGTCATTGAAGAGTGGGACAACATTCCACAGGCCACAATCAACAGCCTGATCAACTCTATGTGAAGGAGATGTGTCGCGCTGCATGAGACAAATGGTGGTCACACCAGATACTGACTGGTTTTCTGATCCACGCCCCTACCTCTTTTTTAAGTTATCTGTGACCAGATGCATAACTTTATTCCCAATCATGCGAAATTCTTAGATTAGGACCTAATTCATTTATTTCAATTGAGTGATTTTCTTATATGAACTAATTCAGTCAAATCGTTAAAATTGTGCATGTTACGTTTATATTTTTGTTCTGTGTAGTGTAGCAGGTTCAAGGGTGTGGGGTTTCCACGTCACCAAGTTCAATAACCAAACACGAACAAGGAGCACAACTAGAATGCAAATGGGGAGTTTATTAGGGAGTTTTGCACACTGGGGAAAATGGGGGAATTCACCAACCATTTCACAGTCCACAATCTGTTCTCGTTGTCCGTTCCATTCTCCAGGGGTAATCCTAAAACTTTGGTCCTCATCCAAACCGAGTCGGTACACAGTGGGGTAATCGGACAGTCCAAGTCACAACATGTAATCACACAGATATTTCTCTCTTCTCACACTCTTCATAACACACGCTTCCCTGTCCGTTCTCTGCCCCTTTGTGCAGGCCGCTTCCTCTTTTATCCCCAAGTACTCCCTGGCTTAATGAGCCACAGGCTCGCCTCATTGGGGCAGGAAGTCCATATAATGCTCGGGGGTGAAACCAGAGGGCTGCAAGATATCCCTTCAATAACCACTCACCTCACCCTGCCACACCGGGAGGGAGTGGCGGTCAGCTCCCTAGAGCATCTCTCCTGGAGAGGGCATTGGCATTTCCATGGGCTGCACCTGATCTGTGGGAGAGAAGGGAGAGAGTCCTGTTGACGCTTGGGGCACTTCTCAGATCGAGAACATCAGGTAGGGTAGCAGCTGATCACAATTCTTTCCGTCCGCCTCCATCACCTTCTTTAGCATCTGCTTCAGGTTTCGATTGAATCTTTCCACCAACCCATCGGTCTGTGGGTGATACCCCGAGGTGTGCAACTGGGTTATTTTCATTAGTTTGCATAGATCCTTCATGATTCGCGACATGTCCTGGTCGGTCAATATCTCGTCGGGATGTTTACTCAGGAAAACAGCATGACTAACTCACGTGCAATTCCCTTGGTGGCCATGGTGCGCAGGGGAATGGCTTCCGGGTACCTGGTGGCATAATCCAGAATCACTAGGATATATTGCTGCACTCGGTTGCTCTTGGGTAGAGGTCCCACTAGGTCCATTGCGATCCTGCTGAAAGGGAGGAAATTAAGGGGCTGCGAAAGTGGGGGTTTGGCGCTACGGGCAACTGGGGCAGTAATCTTCCACTCTCTCTTGACCCCCGGCCAGTAAATCATGCATTAATCCTGACCACGGTCTTCTCCACCCCTAGGTGAGCCCCAGAAGGTGTGAGTGCGCCAACTGCAGGACAGATGGTACAAAGGGACGTGGCACCAACTCCATACATTCGTCATTCTTCTTCACAACCTGATACAGCAACTTCTTTATAGAAAAATGGGGGTAGATGATTTGACTTACCCCCTCCCTGGGCTTTCCGTCCAACAATGTCACCTGCTGGAGAGCACTGGCCAAGTTGGGATCCTCCAGTTGGGCCGTGCCGAACCGGCCCGCTAGAGAGGCGGGCTCTGGCGCCACCTCATGGTCCATCGGGAACATGTCTTCCAGACTCGCCACCTCTCCCTCCAGTCTTGTTCACCCTCCGAGAGGTGTTCTGTTGAAACCTGGGGGTCCATTTCCTGGAATCCACACATCTGGGCATCCCTCCTGATGTCCCTCCCACCTCTCCAGCTTCCTCCTCACTTCTGGTTCCCCACATCTCCGGACATACTGGTCCACAGTTGGCGGAACGTCGGGAAATCCCTCCCGATAAGGACCGGCACAGGCAGGTTCAGGATGACTCCCACTGGCCCCATGTATGTCCCTTTATGGTCTGTAGGTGGAGGAGTGTGGTAGGGTAGTCCTTGGTCTTACCGTGAATGAATGTGATGACCACAGTGTCAGCCAGATTCGTGGTCTGGGCGATGTCAGGGTCACCATACTCCCGGAGTCCACAAGTGCCGTGGTGTCCTTTCCGTTGGCTCTTACTGGGGTGACGGGAAGGACCACTCTCCTGAGCCCAGCATGCCATCAGCAAGCCACAGGGCCGCCCGGTGGCTACCTCACTGGCTGAGGCCGAAGGCATTGGGACATCACGGTTTGGACAGTTCCAGGCGATGTGTCCCGGCTCGCCACACTCGTAGCATTTCCTGCGGTCCAGGAAGGGGCGTTGTCTCGGGGAGCTGGCTGTTGGTGTCCCCCCATCCTTGGCCGGGGTCCCGGCATGGTCCTCCGCCCTTTTTTGCTCCTTCGGGCGAGTGGATGTTCGCTGGTTGTTCGCTGCACAGGACCTCCAATGTTGTCCTTCCACCAGTTCCACCAGCTGATCTGCGCTTCGCGGGTTAACTTGGCTTGCTAATTTTTTTGCTTCGAAGAGAGAGAGCGTAGAAATGTATCTATGACCACTTTCTCGATGGGTGTGAGCATCAGTGTTTTAGCAGTTAGCCAGCTCTTGGCCAGCCTAATTAGATCATGCATTTGCGATCGGGGAGATGCTGTAGGATCATACGCCCAATCATGGAATCTTTGTGCCCTGTTAATCAGGGTGTAACTATACCGGCGCAGGATTTCCTTTTTCAGCCCCTCGTAATGCGTCGCCTGGTCAGCCATCAGATCCTGATAGGTCTTCTGTGCCGCACCTGACAGGAAGGATGCTAGCAGGCTGGCCCATTGCTCATGGGGCCATTTCTCCCTAGCCGCCGTCCTCTCGAAGGCTTGGAGGTAAGCCTCGATGTCGTCAGCCTCTGTCAGCTTCAGTATAAACCTACTGGGTTTGGGACAAGAGACTGCGGCGCCTGCCGCATTGCCGGCTTGGGCGGCTGTCAGCTGGCTGAGTTCAGCTCGCAGGAGAGCGGTCTGCTAACTCTGTTCCTCCAGCAGCTCCCGATGCATAGCCTGCTGGGCTATGTTCGCCTCCACCACCTGTTTCACCAATGCTTCCATTGTGCTCTGTCCCTGTTTAGTTATTGAGCCTGGTTTGGGTTGCCCGCATTCTCCACCACATGTAGCAGGTTCAAGGGTGTGGGGTTTCAATGTCACTAAGTTCAATAACCAAACACGTACAAGGAGCACAACTAGAATGCAAATGGGGAGTGTATTAGGGAGTTTTGCACACTGGGGAAAAGGGGGGAATTCACTAACCATTTCACAGTCCACAATCCGTTCTCATTGTCTGTTCCGTTCTCCAGGGATAATCCTAAAACTCGGGTCCTCAACCAAACCGGTACACAGTGGGGTAATCAGACAGTCCAGGTCACAACAGGTAATCACACAGCTATTTCTCTCTCTTCTCACACTTCATAACACACTCTTCCCACTCCATTCTCTGCCCCCCTTTGTGCAGGCCGCCTCCGCTTTGTCCCCAAGTACTCCCTGGCTTAATGAGCGACATGCTCGCCTCGTTGGGGCAGGAAGTCCATATAAGGCTCAGGGGTGGAGCCGTGAGCTGCAATGTATCTCCCTTCAATAACCACTCCCCTTACCTCTCCCTGCCGTCTGCCACAGTAGTTTCAATCTATATGGCTGTAGTCCGGTGCCTTATTGCAAAAGCAACCCACTCAGTCAATGGCAGTCAACGGCTCAGTGTTCCAAAACTGTTCACCTGTTTCTACGTCAAGCAAGGTGTTTTTATAGTGCACGTTTAGCACAGCAGCATATAATCAATGTTATTTTTTTGCATTTCCTTCTTGCTCCAGTGTTAGGAATACAGGAGTGATGTCAGCGTAAATGTGTCAACGTGTTTGAGGTGATGGCAGCTGCATAGGCTATTCTGGTTGAGCTGTGGAGACATGCTCTCTTTGTCCGTCGCTGTTGTAATCTACTGGGAAACCAAAATGTTATCAAACTGGAGATCTAAATGATGATGGAGAATCCTCCTGGTTTATCGACCCCACCACTCGCCATCGTACAGAACTAGTCCCCGGCTGCGCCTCACAAAAGGACAGTTTTAAATACGGCAATTACGTTGTACGTTTCATTGCGACGTGCATATTGTATCTAGATACAATACTTTGCAAAAGTATCTTGTATTTTATTTTGATGTATTGGTCTGTTGGGTATCTTGTATTTGTATTAAGATACTTTTAGATGTATCTTATGACAATCTCTGCATGCATGTACACACACACACACACACACACACACACATAAACACATACATACACACAGCGTATAGAGATCCAGACACCCCCCGCAGAGAGAGGGTCACTTTAATACCTCCTTCTCGTTATGTGGGGACCTAAAATGTAGTTCCATTCAAAATGGTATTTTCACTAACCCCTTACATTAACCCTAACCCGTAACCTAAACCTAACTCCTAACCCTCAACCGAACCACTTACCCTCATTGTGACGCTAACCCTAAACCTAACCCCTAAGCTTAAAATAGGAAGACATTTCCTTGTTTTACTTTGTGGGGACTTTTTAGGTCTGCACTCACGCACACAAACACACACACACACACACACAAACTCTGCTGCTGCTTCCTGATGAAAATGTCTTGTGTCTGTATGACATAGTGTAGATGAATGTGGAGGCGTTAACTGTTCTGTATCACTTCTCTTCAATTTATTTATTGATATCTAACAGATTTATCAGAACACACACATGACTCAGCTCTGTCCCTGTTTGACTTTGGAATGACCTAATGCAGGTCCGTGTGCCTGTGTGTGTGTACGTATGCTACTATGTGTGTGTGCGTGCATACACTTTTTGTCCGTGTGTGTGTGTGTACGCCTGTGTGTGTCTCTGTGTGTGTGTACGCCCATAATCTCCCCATCACGTCGGGCCACATCACCATGTTCCAATGGGGAGTTTCAGGAAGGGCACGGCATTTCCCCCGCTCTTTGAAGCGGCTGGCTGTGTGTCCCTCAGCAGCCCTTTCAGAAGCAGCAGGACATAGCAGGAATACTCGGCTCGCCACGTGGGCAAATAAGGATATTTCTACCGGCAGGGAAATCTGGTGGTTTCCACAGTTTTTAGACGGAAATGACCCAAGGACTTGAAATAGGGTATTATTCTGGACTGGTTTATTCTCCCTCATAGCAGAGAGGGTATTGATAGTGCATTTGGATGACGCACAGTTTTAAAACAATAGTCTGGTAACGTGCTTAGTAGTGTGCTTGGATGACATCAGACATATCATAGAGAGATATTGTGTTATTTATTTGACACGACATAATAGATTTCTGAGATGTATTATCACATTGCATGTCAGAATGAATCTTCTATTCATATGAATCTTCTAATACATCGACTATATAGCGAGTGCTGTCCTATTCATTGTTGATGGACTACATGTAGAAGCCGTTTTCTGTTCTGTAGAGAAGCAAAATAACTGTGGAATGAGCACATCGTTTGCTATTTGTTTTTGCCTGATACATCAGGATGCTTTCTGACTGGAACAGCCAGCCTTTTATCAAACCCAACAGTCTTTTGTCATCATTTTCCCCTTAGGTTGTGGCTGATCCTCACATACAGGATACATTTGAATAGATTAAGATTCATTAAAGTGCCCTTATATCGTTTGGTTGTTTTCCCCCCCCCCATTTTCAGTGCTAGATGGCGGGCACTGATACGCTCATTCGCAGCATGTCATCTCTCTCTCTCTCTCTCCCTCTCAGCACGTCAGCTCACACAGAGCCCCAGCCAACTCCCTCAATCACAACTATTTTCCCAATTAGAACAACACTAAAATAGCACACAACGAACGGCTTACTGCACAAGCAATTACTTTGTTCTCAAGATGTATTATTTTCTATTCAGAGAGAGTTTGACCTGAGGTTGTCTCTCCTGCCTCCGTGTGAATGGGTTCTAATGGATAGGGAAGCGAGAAGGTTAACCTATCTGGGAGGGAATCGGTGATATACGGAGAACTACAGTAGAGACGACACCTGGAAGACACCTGATTTAACAAATATGTAAAGAATTAGCAGGTTGTTAAAAGGCCATATCCACGGCCTCACCGGCTGAACTAGGTGGTAATATACCTGTCAGATACACTAGGCCTGAGTTATGTCCACCTCCTGACCTCTGTGAGGGGTCGTTGAGGAAGATTTTCAGCTTGACTTCAGACCGCTGCATAGTTTATGGGCTTCAGGAAGTAAGGTTGGCCATTGGTACCCGTAAGGAAGAAGTGGAGAGTACAGCTTCTGTCCTGAAGCAGTTTAGTTCACTAGCTGAGCTGTCTGTCACAGGCTGGGGTTATTTCTTCGCTCAACCCACTTAACCCTGGGTTGAGTACAGAAGACATGGTCTGTATTCAAAAAGCATCTCAGAATAGTGCTGATCTAGGATCAGTTTTGCCTTTGAGATCATAATTATATGGACAGGGGGGACCTGACCCTTGATCAGCGGTCCTACTTGGAGGCTTTATTGATTTGGGCCCAGGCTTCTATTCAAGCAAACCGATATCCAGAAGTTTCTGGAGTTAGAATAAAAAAACTCAACTGAACTCATTTCAGTTTCAGAATCCATGTTTGTTCAGTTAATATAACAATGTGTACTCTGTGTTGTTAGTGGTGGATGGGGAGTTTATTGGAGGAGTTGATAACAGACTCTTTTTCCGTCCAAAAACACAACTCCGTGGGTGGAAACAATGATGATATGACAATGTCATGATGTCCTCACGTTAGTTGGTGGGACCAGGGCACCCCATAGCACCCCCATGGCACTCCCACAGCACCCTAACCTCTCAGTGTGACCAATGTTATGTGTTAATGATGTTTAACTCCACATTGAACGTCATGTGACCAGAGCTGACAGGACTGGTTGGTGCAGTGAGACGTGAGATTGACCATGAGAGGGGGTGCGAGGCAGGGATAGCATAGACGGGTTGGTTGTTTAGCAACAAAACTGACGCGTGCTCAGCTATGGGGGAAAATATACAGGGTTGGCTTTGATTGTTGTCAACGTGTAAGCTATATTTCATCTCCAGTGTTTATTGAAAACATAAATCCATTTGCACAATGAGCACTTGTTGTCTCTCAAATTCATTGTTGCAGTTGTTGGTTAGCTATTTTAGCCATATTAGCATTGACGTGAAATCTGTCAAAACGCCTCAAAACAAGACGTGGTATCAAGAGCAAGACGAAACGAGCTGAGACGAGCAGAGTCACAACAACACGCTGACTTCTGCCCCGTGGAAGCGTGCACATCGTTTCCCTGACGTTGTCGGCTAACCCAGCTAAAGGGGAAGAGAGAGAGAGAGAAAGAGGAGAGGGGCGGGGGAGAGAAAGGGGGAAGATGAGGAAAGCTCATGGGTTGGTGAGAAAAGGGGAGAGATAGAGGGCTGAGGAGGGGAAGACGGAGCGGAATCCCATGTGATGTGGTCACAGTGTGGGAGACAGATGTGAGGCATTAGGGATGTGTCTCAACCCTAATAGGCCAAAAGAAGGAGAGTTCGTGGTAGAGAGAGAGAGAGAGAAGGGAGAGTTTTTCCTCGCCTTATTGTCACTCTCTGTCTTATGGTCTCCTTTATTCTCTCCCTCTTTCTCTTTCTGTCCTTCCCTCCCTCTCCCTCTCCCCCCCCTCTCTTTCTCTCAGTGGATTTCCGTCCTTTCTTCTCCCCTCTCCAAAGTAAGGTGGTCGGTAACTCTAGAAGTGTGCGACAGAGAGCGTCTCTTTCAGACCGAGGGACTTTGTCACCAAAGACAGCTGTTAATCAAATAGTCAAGGATGAGCTAGCTCTTTCTCCACGTCTTAAGTGGACTCCTCTCTCCTGTACGCACACAATAGAACCTGCCGATTGGAGGAAGGCTCTGCATGCCTGCACCTGGGGGTAAAGGCAGGAATGTCCAGACACACTGTAGTAATTGCTAAACGACTAGACTTCTCTCTCCGGTTCTTTTTTCTAGGGCCTTATTCCACTTTAATGCATTTTCTGCCCTTCCTCTCACTCCTCCTGTAGTTGAATTCCACCCCTCTTCACTTCAAAAGTATTCTTGGTTGTTTAATGAAGATAGCAGGGTCCAATTTCGAAAGTGTGTTGTTATTACTAGAACATTCCTCCCCTGGTTATCTGGGGCCTCCACTTCCTTGCTCTCGATCTGTTGTATAGGTTTTACCGT
Organism: Salvelinus alpinus; assembly: GCF_045679555.1. NCBI lineage: Eukaryota > Metazoa > Chordata > Actinopteri > Salmoniformes > Salmonidae > Salvelinus > Salvelinus alpinus. The sequence goes on from NC_092090.1 coordinate 63,788,509, forward strand.
CCGTCCCCGCAAGGTTCTCAGCACTCGAGTGCCTGCTTTTAACCCTTACTCTGCCACAAAATGCTATGCTGTTTTCGAATGAAACAGAATGACTTGCTCTTGTTGAAGCTTTTAGAATCGAATTGAATTGACACACGATAGGTCGTAGCAGATGTGAAAAAGAAGTGAGCGCGCTGAACAATTGAAAAGGTTGTTTTTAAACACTGATCAGAAGTATAGTGTGGAAGATAGAGTAATACCCGCTCAGTGTTTCTGCTCCCGCCACAAGTGATCCTTAATAAAGATTTTCTCAGTGTTCACTGACATGCTCTTTGGTCTGAAACAAGGCTTTGTTGGCAGTACACGAGTGGTCGGTAACATAGTGCCAGATTCCCAAGCCATAAAGCTGCGTCTTCATTCTCTCTCTGATGAATGGTTAACTAATGTTCCCGCTGGTCAGCCACAGCGAGATGGGCAGGGTCGAGTTATTTGTCGTCGTCATATTCTCACCAGATAAAGGTCAGATATGGTATTGCTTTCTTCGGAGGAATACTCTGCCTCTGAACGAGGCGATACAAACAATGGATGCAGACCGCGTTAAAATCACAAGAGGGGATGAAATAAGCGGAATTTCATAGTGATATTGTCTCTTTTCCATCCAGACCGTGTTTTGATTAAATCACTCAACTTTCAGGTGAGAAGCTACAGTTGAAGCTACACCACCAGCTGTAGGCCGATGTTCAGCAGACCCAGTGATATAGTATACATTATCTACACTATTTATGCAATGTATTGCCCCATCTTTGGCTGTGGTGTCTGAAGAGTGACATTGTATTGCCTTTTCAACCGTCTAATCTGTAATATAAAGGAGCTGGCAGCAGCTGCCATCTGCCCTGTGTTTAACAGTAACACTGGCACACTGTACCATAACTCTGGATTAACAGCCTTTGCAAGACAGGCCTGTCGCTGCACACCCATTCCACTGACTAATGGATGAGTCCAGTGCACCCATTCCATTAGGTGATGGATGGGCTCATTGTGTGGTGAGGGGATGTTTATGCAGTATCTTTTTTATGACAGGCTCTTCGAGACTGAGGATGGTAGGTAATTTCATTAGTCTGGGTAGAGCCAGACATCTTAACGTCGGAACGAGATATTTCAAACCCAGCGCTGTGTAATGTTCAGTACAAATTGTCTCGATGGGTCGGGCTTTGCCTGCAGTCTGAGGGAAAGTAGCAGGGTTTTCAGTTTTATACTGCACAGGTTGTCAAATCTCAGAGTTTGGCTGTTCTTTCTGTATATACATACATCTGTACGTGGGTTATTGAGTATTGGCACATCTGTAGCTTATGTATGTGATTTACAGACGTTTCAATTTGTTGTTATAATAATGTTGGTAGCAACATGTGAAAATCATTGTGGAAATCTGTTACAGCTCAAGTCGACTACAAAACCTACAATGCAATGCTCTCTATATGGGCTTGCTGGCTACACAATAATGCCAAAGTCACAATAATACCAAAGTCAACATCAGCATTTGAAGTAGCTAGTTACTGTAGATACAAAATCGCCTAAACGAACTGCACTTGTAAATTAGGAGTCTACAATCACACCAGGTTCAACCTGCAGATTGTGTGCTTCGCAGAGTAGAGTCTGACGTTCGCAACGGCACCATGCAATGCACCCTGGACTGAAGAGGCAGATAAATAGGGAAAATGTGGCGGACCCTCTGTTAAATTACACATTTCCCGAGGTAGGAATATTGCAAAAATAGGATCAGTGTCTCAATCGAGAGAAAACAACCTCCCGCGTTATGACACTGGCCAGTATTGAAATCTGACATGTGTGATAGAAGATCTCGCGATCGAAAAACCATCATCCTATTAACGGGAATGGCAAGGGCTCAGATACACATGAAAACATGAAATAGCCCGGGGATCGATAGAACATCGCTCAAAGACGCACAAATACGATATAACATTCAAAATGGTTGCATCTTTCCCTTTGACACCAATGAGTCTTATCAACCAAATGACTCCCATTATTGTCTGTAACGTCGATCTAACTGGCTGTTCACACCAATGCACCGGTGTTGGATTTGAATAGCGTTGATAATTACCCGTGGGTTTTTCTGACCACATGATCTTACAAGGAAAAACTCTAAGGCCTTGACTTTTTCTTTTCAGGTCACATGGTGTGTGTGTGTGTCCAGTGCACTGCGGTGCATGCGTCTTTGTGTGTGTGCATGTGTTCTCTCTAACACCATAGAGCTCTAGTCAGGTGTTTCCTGTATTTTGATCAGCTGGAGGTGGGACAGGAGATTCCTGTCTGATTACTTCAACATCTCTGACACACTACTAAATGTACATTCCTCAGCCGTGACGTCGTGGTTCTGGACCTTTGAGGACGTGACTGGACTCTTACCTACCGTCAACACAACGGATTGAATAAACATCTGCTTTTCGCTTCAGAACCTAGACCAGCCTAGACTCTCTCTCTCTCTGTGTGTGTCTATTCTGTAGTATTTTGAAAGGCAGCAGGCCTCTGAAATGCTAATGGGGAGCAATCGAGTTAACAGGCAGAGAAAGCGGGTCACACTGATACATAACACACAATGTCTGCGTGGCTTCTCCTCTGCTGTTCTCCATAGTGTGTGTGTGTCTGTGTGTTGTAATATACTTGCGCGGACCAGAAATCCAAGAATAGTAAATCAAGGAGAGTTCAGACATTTGGACAGCCCTTAGAAGGAAAAAGGCTTAGGGTTCGGGTTTAGAGTTAGAATTGCGGTTAATGTTAGGGGTTAGGGAAAATAGGATTCTTTAATGGGAATCAATTGTTGTTCGCCCCAAAAAAGTCCTCACAAGTATAGTAATACACGACTGTGTGTGTTGTTTTTCTGTAGTCCATATGGATCCTATTGCTCTGCTCTGTTATGCTCTGGGTATCAGCAGCATGTATACATACCAGCTCAGTTAGAGCCAGCTGTGTGTGTGTGTGCAACTGTGGGTCTGTGTGGGTGGGTGGGTGGGTGAGGTAGGATGGGCTGACTGAGTGTGTGTGTGTCTGTCTGGTTTTGTGTGTGTGTGTGTGTGTGTGTGTGTGTGTGTGTGTGTGTGTGTGTGTGTGTGTGTGTGTGTATGTATGTGTGTATATGCTGGGTCAACACCACAGAATGTGACTGTCCTCATTGGTAATGGCGCCTGATATCTGCAGTGATAAGTATTTTCAGGATGTGATGCGAGCCCTGCATGTGATGTGGCCCTACATGGAGTGGCATTTGGCCATGCCTCTGGGGCCAGCCTGGGAACAGAACACAGCACAGCAGCACACAACTGATCGTCAGCCAGGCTGGAATGCCAGTCATTTGAAGTCAGACTTGTTAAAAAAGGACGGAGGGTAGGAGATTGGTCAAATAGTCTCCTGTGTCGAAGAATAAGCCCACAGACTCAGAGCAGGGAGAAAAACCAACAGACAACACTTCCCGCAAGCCAACATTAGTGATGAGTTCTTTCTTATTGAGACCGGGGACCTCAAAGGTGGCTTTGGTGTGTCTGTGTGTGTGAGCGTGTGTGTGTGGCACTCTTCAGGGAGGAGAAAGAGGAAGTCAAATTGCCTCTTGGGGCAGTCCGAGTTTCAGTCGGTGACACACACACCCATACCCAGACACACTCTCTCCGTCTCTGTATCTGTCTCTTTCTCTCTGTAAATGGGTGGTGGTGGGATGTCATTACAGAGCCGTGATAGGACCTGATGCATAATGTATCCAGCCGTCCTGCTGCTGAGGAGCAAGTGGCCTCTGGTCAGGATGGAGGGATGAATTATGGATGGAGGAGCACTCGTTCACTGGTTTTGCACTAAATCTGGATCTTCCCCCGAACACCTCTTACTTTTAGCCAGAGTTGTCTTCTGTGGCATAAAGTTACAGTTTACAGACCAAAAGGCTCAGGGTTGTTTTATAACAGTGTATCAGGCCTTCTGCTCGCTTCTTGACAGTGAAATTCTTTATGACTATACACACTGCTTTACTCACTCAGGGTTCTTCTTTATTTTTACTATTTTCTACATTGTAGAATAATAGTGAAGACATCAAAACTATGAAATAACACATATGGAATCATGTAGTAACCAAAAAAGTGTTAAACAAATCAAATATTTTATATTCTTCAAAGTAGCCACCCTTTGCCTTGATGACAGCTTTGCACACTCTTGGCATTCTCTCAACCAGCTTCATGAGGAATGCTTTTCCAACAGTCTTGAAGGAGTTCCCACATATGCTGAGCACTTGTTGGCTGTTTTTCCTTCACTCTGCGGTCCAACTCATCCCAAACCATCTCAATTGGGTTGAGGTCGGGTGATTGTGGAGGCCAGGTCATCTGATGCAGCACTCCATCACTCTCCTTGGTCAAATAGCCCTTACACAGCCTGGAGGTGTGTTTTTAGGTCATTGTCCTGTTGAAAAACAAGTGATAATCCCACTAAGCGCAAACCAGATGGGATGGAGTATCACTGCAGAATGCTGTGGTACAGTAGCTATGCTACTGGTGCCTTGAATTCTAAATAAATCACTGACAGTGTCACCAGCAAAGCACCCCTACACCATCACACCTCCTCCTCCATGCTTCACGGTGGAAACCATACATCTCACGAAGACACGGCGGTTGGAACCAAAAATCTCCAATTTGGACCAGTCTAATGTCCATTGCTCGTGTTTCTTGGCCTAAGCAAGTCTTCTTATTATTGGTGTATAAGGCACTGCATCTCAGTGCTAGAGGTGTCACTACAGACCCTGGTTCGAGTCCAGGCTGTATCACAACCGGCCGTGATTGGGAGTCCCACAGGGAGGCGCACAATTGGCCCAGCGTCGTCTGGGTTAGAGTTTGGCTGGGGTCATTGTAAATAGGAATTTGTTCCTAACTGACTTGCCTAGTTATATAAAGGGAAAAAAATAATAGTAGTGGTTTCTTTGCAGCAATTCGACCATGAATGCCTGATTCACACAGTCTCCTCTGAACAGTTGATGTTGATGTGTTTGTTACTTGAACTCTGTGAAATATTTATTTGGGCTGCAATTTCTGAGGCTGGTAACTAATGAACTTGTACTCTGCACTAGAGGTAATTCTGGGTCTTTCTTTCCTGTGGCGGTTCCTCATGAGAGCCAGTTTCATCGTAGCGCGACTGCACTTGAAGAAACTTTAAAAGTTCTTGAAGTTTTCCGGATTGACTGACCTTCATGTCCTAAAGTAATGATGTACTGTCGTTTCTCTTTTCTTATTTGAACAGTTCTTGCCATAATATGGATTTGGTCTTTTACCAAATAGGGCTATCTTCTGTATACCACCCCTACCTTGTCACAACACAACTGATTGGCTCAAACGCATTAAGAAGGAAAGAAATTCCACAAATTAACTTTGAACAAGGCACACCTGTTAATTGAAATGCATTCCAGGTGACTACCTCATGAATCTGGTTGAGAGAATGCCAAGAGTGTGCAAAGCTGTCATCAAGGCAAAGGGTGACTATAAGGGTGGCTACTTTGAAGAATCTCAAGTGGGTTACTACATGATTCCATATGTGTTATTTCATAGTTTTGATGTCTTCACTATTATTCTACAATGTAGAAAATAGTAAAAATAAAGAAAAACCCTGGAATGAGTAGATGTGTCCAAACTTTTGACTGGTACTGTACTTGGTGGGCTACAAAAATGTCCCAAAGCATTAGATCGAGTGCAATAAAATGATGCAACACAGCGTCAAACTAGAGCATCAAATTTAACTAGACTTAATATCCAATACCATGCAGGTCACTCCGAGTCAGTAGGTGACATGTCCTAGTAGTCACCGACGGACAAGTCAGGATGTGTGTGTATGTGTGTGTGTATCGCGGGGGTATGAAAGTTGCTGTTGTTGCATGCCACCGCCGCTGGTGGGACGACTATGTTTGTCACCGCTCTGACGGATTCAACCTCCCTCCCTAAGAGCATGTGCAGGCACCATCCCTGAAAGACGTTCTTTGTTGTACAAACACACATACACTGCAGGAAAAGCAACAACAAAAGGCCCGCTTATCCAATTGTGGCGAACAAGATTAGGGCAGAAATACACTCATAAAGCTAGCATCTTAGCAGCTGCTGTTACTAGCCATCTGCAGCTACTAGCCACCAAGGTAAACAACAAAACACAGCTACTTGTTGAACTAGATGTATTTCAGATTTTTGCGAGGATGCTAAACATTGACCTTCATAATAGAGGGTGTTATTACACACAGACCACACGTATAGTAGATTCCCTGTCTCCTATCTGATAAATGTGTTAATAATCCCTGGGAAATTACGTTTTTTTGTTGTTCTTGAGGAACAGTAAGACTGTGTGTGTGTGTGTGTGTGTGTGTGTGTGTGTGTGTGTGTGTGTGTGTGTGTGTGTGTGTGTGTGTGTGTGTGTGTGTGTGTGTGTGTGTGTTGTGTATCCTCTCTCCCTCTCCAGTGACAGATTTTGACTTCCTCTTCAATAAGTTGTGTGATATATCCTTTCCACCCTGTGTCTACACACACTGATTTCCCACATAATCCACTTAGCTTGCTCAATAATTGGGTTATGGAAAGGAAAATAAGGATTGTGTCTTTCAGTGTTTCTGAGTGCTTGTTCTTCTATCATAGAAAGTAGTCCCTCCTCATGAACCCTTGAAGCAGAACTCACGTTTAACATAGATATCATAGGTAGGACTGGGAGGTTTTCCTGCTCCCAAATAGTGCCCTTCTTTTGACCTAGGTCCATTTGGGCTCTGGTCAAAGTAGTGTAGTATATAGGGTATAGGGTGTCATTTGGGATGAACACATGGTCCTAACCGTAGCACAGAAATAGAATGGGGAATTCTGCTGATTCTAGGTCAGGGCTAGATCAATGTCATATGGTGGGTCACACCTTTTATAACTGGGTCAGGAAACATTTAGGTGTGTCCCAGGGATTACGATTGTAATCTGTCTACTGGTATGTTTGTTTTGAGGAGAACCGTGGTTTTCTAAGTCCCGAGTTTCCAGCAGGTGAACAGTAGAAGTGTATAGAGTTCTCGAGCGTCTGAATGGATCGCCGGGCCCCTGTTATATGAGCAGGGAAAGAGAAGCCTATTCATTTGCACCTCTCTGAAGCCTCTCCCATTCTTCTGCTGTTCTCTGTGTGAAAAATAGGCTGCCTCTCACGCACACCAGCCTCAGGCCCTCGGGGTAGGGTAGGGGTGTTATTTAAGATGGGAAGAAGTTGGTCCAGGAAAGGTTTGCAGCCGTGACCCTGGTTGTCAGCCATGACAAATTAGACCATTTCTACCTCACTGTTCAAAAGGAGTCACATGATTTATGTCACAACTCTCTGATGAAGCTATTCTGTTGTCGGTATATCTTCTGTACGTGCGTGTGTGTGCGTGTGTGTGTGTTGACAGAATGGTTATAGTAAGTGTATTGTGAACCCTGTATGAATTCTATTCAAATGCACACAATAACGCTTGCTATTCACCCATTTATTTCAATTGATTATTACATGGACTTGAATGTCTGTGGCACTTAATATTATGTTACACATCACCTAAGAAATGATATGGCGACACGGGTCAGTACACAGTAATAGCCTATGAAATACTTGCTACCTAAATGTCTTACAAGGGGCACCATACATTGATTTGTTATTGTATGGGAGAGCTAGGACTAACAGTAGACACACATATATATCAGATAACAGAACACTACACGAATGGGAGCTGTGCTGCAGCACGACCAAGGCTGTTTACTGTTTGTTTTACTGTCATCGCGTGTAACCAGAGAAACTTTCCACACCCCTCATCAAACCTAACATTTACCGTTGATTGGGGGAAAAAGACAACTCTCTTAATGTGGGTTATTTTGTCAGCCACAAATAATGGTCTGAAGGGAAGAACGTCATCTAAATCAGAGCTCGGACTACTAACCCTGTCTCACATTTGTTAAGCATTACGCTGGAATGCAGGGGAGCTGCCTTCATAGAAACCACTGTCTGTTCTTCTCCCCTTTCCTCAACTCTGATTGGCTCAGAGCTTTGATGAGAGGTTCTTATTGGTGGGCAGTGTTGATACGACTGTATCCAGTTTGCTGAGCAGTGTGTGTACACGGAGCTGTCTATTCCTAAAGGGACGTTTAAGTTATTCCTCTGGCAGAACAAACATCGCTGCGTTCCATTTCACCTGCATGGCTGAATGCATAGTGTATAGTGGTATGTACAACACACTCACACACACACACGGACAAACCTAAAGGGTCACGTCAGGAATTCCTCAGGCGGAGCGTAAACATATCTGCGTCTCATATCATCTATATGATAAACGTGTATTTAAAGTGCAGAACACAGTATGCCTGAACCTATCTGAGGGTCATACTCGACAAACATGACTTAATCCACACTGTATTCTTGGGGTGAAGAGGAGGGTCCTCTATGAATGCCTCCCAAATCTCAGAGCCCTATGGGCCCTGGTCAAAAGTAGTGCGCTGTAAAGGGAAACGAGAGCCACTTGGGACGCGGCCTATAACTGCCTCCAAGCGACTGTAAAATCAAATGAAAAACATTGGACCTCCACCGTTTCCAGCAAAGTTGTTGGATCTGAAGTGTTTGGTTTATTTGCCTGCTAACCTTTTATTTGACTAGTTCAGTTGACTGGGAACACATTCTCATTTACAGCAATGACCTGAGAGTTTTCGCTTATGCAGTCAATGATAAGGTCAATGACGTGAAGCCTAAACCGAGGAAGACCAGAGTGCTTGGGTTCGTGGTAGGTGGTAGAGTGATGATACAGGCAAATGCTGGTTTAAATGTAATTAAAATGTACCTACGCTCCGAAGAGGGCTGTAAAGCCGAAACGTCTATGTACGCTATCCCTAATGCAGTAAAAAAACAAAACATAGAATAATTAAGTAAGCTTTTTGCCACATATTTTTGAGTGCGAACCAATTAACCTCTTTGGTTCACCCAGACTGGATGATGACTGGAGTTTCTCTGCCAAACATGTTTCTGCAATGACATTATGGGTTATAAAGCAGAGGTGGAGACAGACAAGGAGAGGCTGTAGTCGAGGAGATGTCTCCCACATACAAACACAAACACATATGCAAGAAAACACACACACACACACACACACACACACACACACACACACACACACACACACACACACACACACACACACACACACACACACACACACACACACACACACACACACACACACAGTCGTCATGGCGTCGTTAGGGCTATGTCCTCCTCTGTAATCATAGGTTGGGTTCGTTCCTACCAATTGTTGATCTCTCTCCAGGGTAGCGGAGGTGTGTGTGTGTGTGTGTGTGTGTGTGTGTGTGTGTGTGTGTGTGTGTGTGTGTGTGTGTGTGTGTGTGTGTGTGTGTGTGTGTGTGTGTGTGTGTGTGTGTGTGTGCCCGGACGTGCATGCTAGGTTCGTGATTTTCAAGCATTCAGTGGGGTTTTCCTTGTTCTCTCTACATACATGATGTGTTTGCGCTTATACCTATCTTTTAGTTTCCTGCATGCCCGTGTTTATTCAGGTTTATTCATTCTTGCCTTTTCTCATCCCCCCCCCCCCGCAGCCCCCACATCATATTCCTGTCACAGAGTGTGCTGTGTGGAGAGAGAGAGGGAGACGGAGAGAGAGAGGGAGTTGGAGGAGAGCGGGGCCTGTCTCTGTGTGGGTCTCGTCTGTGCCATGAGCTGTCCCACTCGTGGTTTGGCCTGGCCATCGGGGCCCGGGACTGGACAGAGGAGTGGATCAGTGAGGGCTTTGCCACCTACCTGGAGGACATCATCTGGGCCCGGGCACAGCAGGTACTAGACTATCAACTCTACCTTGTCAAAACAGCTTCTGGACCAGACGGATGAGTTTACTCCCAGACACACACTGACCTAAGGTTTATGCGTTTCCCCCACCTCATGATTAAGGTTATGATTGGGGTAAAGTGAGCTGATCCTAGATCTGTGTTTAGGGGTAATGTCTACCCAGAGCTAGTCAAAGGGCAATAAGTGGATGGGTTGGACAGCTATGTGTTATTATGTTTGCTGCTATGGCAACCTGCAGATCAGTGAGGGCTTTGCTACATACTTTCAGGACCAACACGGGCCAGAGCACGGCAGGTATACTGGACTATACAGACCTATATAGAGGAGAGATGAGTCACAGCAGGATACTGGACAGCATCTTCAAACAGTGTGTGATCACTGATGTCTTGGAACAAGGCTTTGAGAGTTTGAGGTTGGCGTTTCCGTCACACACAAAAAGAGCACAGATCTGTGCAAAACACACCGTAAAACTCATTACAGTCCGAAGCACAATTACATTTGAAGCCTTTCGTCAAAAGATGCGCGTTTATAAGGGGAATAATATTTCACCCGAGTCTTGTAATCTGCGTGATGAAGGGGATGCACACGATCAACCGCAAGTCGCGGTATTTGGAACTGGCATAGAATAATATGCCTTTCCCATTCCTTTGAAGTATTAGGGTTATTCTGCTCACTGCCATTTGCTGGTGCAAAATGCCTCCCCGAATCTCCAAGGCATCACTTGAAAGGTGCAACGGATGAAAAGAAGAGAAAAGGGATGAAGTGGATTAGAGCTGACCCCATTTAGTCGACTGGTCCGTTGTTTGGTTGATAGGCTGTTGGTCGACCGAGATTTCTGTAATCGAGCAGTGGCAAAAAATAAATACAAAAAAATGAATAGAGGACAAGACACCTGTCTGATTTGCGCCTTTCTCAGTGGACTAATCCATTGTGGAGGCCGTGGGGGTGGCGCAGTCCATCAACTAAGTCATGTGCTGCTGAAATTGTATATGGTTAAGGACAATGGTGCAACACGCGGCCGCTGTCCGCGGTTCTGAAGCAACCGTGTGCTGTTGATTTGGCGTCTTTTCCTAGACCATGTTGCTATGTGCATACTAGCAAAGTCAACCAGCATATTGGTGTTGAGAACAATGCGGCGGAGGCAGCAGCAGAGTTAGGAGACGAGAAAACAGCCCTTGCCTTAATTGTCTAAGGAAGGTGAGGAGAGAGGACACCCCGACTTATTTAGGTCTATAATCAATAGCCTGACTGTTAAATGGGCCTGGCTTTATAAATCATCCGTATATATCTACAGAAATAAGACTGATCCTGCTTTTGTTGCCTGTTTGAGTGTTTGTTTAATAGCCTCACGCAACACAACATGTCGGATAATCTTTGCTATGCTGTAATAAAACCCTCTGGTATAATTTACAATGTATTTAGTGTTGTTTACACTGTTCCAAATTGTCTCAAAAATAATATGTATCATAATCATTTTTCTTGATCTCCTTCTTATTGTTATTATTGCTATTTGTATTATGATCATCATTATAATAATAAGTAATGTCATTATCATTAGTAGGCTTATTATAGCAGTGGTATAACCACCATTGAGCTGCAGGCCTAAGAGCACATCCTGTTTAGTCTTAATATCATAACTTAATTAGGCCTATATTGCAATACTTATATACAGTTGAAGTCGGAAGTTTACATACACCTTAGCCAAATACATTTAAACTCAGTTTTTCACCGCTCCTGACATTTAATCCTAGTAAAAATGCCCTTCTTAGGTCAGGTAGGATCACCACTTTATTTTAAGAATGTGAAATGTCAGAATAATAGTAGAGAGAATAATTTTTGTTTCAGCTTTTATTTCTTTCATCACATTCCCAGTGGGTCAGAAGTTTACATACACTCAGTTAGTTTTTGGTAGCATTGCCTTTAAATTGTTTAACTTGGGTCAAACGTTTCGGGTAGCCTTCCACAAGCTTACCACAATAAGTTGAGTGAATTTTGGCCCATTTCTCCTGACAGAGCTGGTGTAACTGAGTCAGGTTTGTAGGCCTCCTTGCTCGCACACGCTTTTTCAGTTCTGCCCACACATTTTCTATAGGATTGAGGCCAGGGATTTGTGATGGCCACTCCAATACCTTGACTTTGTTGTCCTTAAACAATTTTGCCACAACTTTGGAAGTATGCTTGGGGCCATTGTCCATTTGGAAGACCCATTTGCGACCAAGCTTTAACATCCTGACTGATGTCTTGAGATGTTGCTTCAATATATCCACATAATTTACCCCCCTCATGATGCCATCTATTTTGTGAAGAGCACCAGTCCCTCCTGCTGCAATGCACCCCCACAACATGATACTGCCACCCCCGTGCTTCACAGTTGGGATGGTGTTCTTCGGCTTGCAAGCCTCCCCCTTTTTCCCCCAAACATAACGATGGTCATTATGGTCAAACAGTTCTATTTTTGTTTCATCAGACCAGAGGACATTTCTCCAAAAAGTATGATATTTTTCCCCATGTGTAGTTGCAAACCGTAGTCTGGCTTTTTTATGGCGGTTTTGGAGCAGTGGCTTCTTCCTTGCTGAGCGGCATTTCAGGTTATGTCGATATAGGACTCGTTTTACTGTGGATATAGATACTTTTGTACCTGTTTCCTCCAGCATTTTCACAAGGTCCTTTGCTGTTGTTCTGGGATTGATTGTCACTTTTCGCACCAAAGTACGTTCATCTCTAGGAGACTGAACGCGTCTCCTTCCTGAGCGGTATGGCGGCTGCGTGGTCCCATGGTGTTTATACTTGCGTACTATTGTTTGTACAGATGAACGTGGTACCTTCAGGCGTTCGGAAATTGCTCCCAAGGATGAACCAGACTTGTGGAGGTCTACAATTATTTTTCTGAGGTCTTGATTTCTTTTGATTTTCCCATGATGTCAAGAAAAGAGGCAGTGAGTTTGAAGGTAGGCCTTGAAATACATCCACAGGTACACCTCCAATTGACTCAAATGATGTCATGATCAGAAGCTTCTAAAGTCATGACATAATTTTCTGGAATTTTCCAAGCTGTTTAAAGGGACAGTCAACTTAGTGTATGTAAACTTCTGACCCACTGGAATTGTGATACAGTGAATTATAAGTGAAATAATCTGTCTGTAAACAATTGTTGGAAAAATTACTTGTGTCATGCACAAAGTAGATGTCCTAACCGACTTGCCAAAACTATAGTTTGTTATCAAGAAATTTGCGGAGTGGTTCTTAAGCCTAGGCGTCCCGCTAGCAGGACAACTTCCGGTGAAACTGGTGGGCGCGCAATTCAAATAAATAATCATAAACTTATGGATATTAAACATTTAGGAACATATAAGTGTCTTATATCGGTTGAAAGCTTAAGTTCTTGTTAATCTAACTGCACTGTCCGATTTTACAGTAGCTATTACAGCGAAAACATGCCATGCGATTGTTTGAGGACGGCACCTCACATCAAAATATTTTCCACCATCACAGGTTTCATAAATTCACAAATAGCGATTAAATATTCACTTACTTTTTGAAAATCTTCTTCTGATTTGTCATCCAAAGGGTCCCAGCTATAACATGTAGTTTCGTTTTGTTAGATAAAATCCTTCTTTATATCCCAAAAAGTCAGTTTAGTTGGCGCCATCGATTTGAGTAATCCACTCGTTCAACATGCAGAGAAAGGAATCCGAAAATCTACCCCTAAACTTTATTTCAACAAGTCAAAATAGATTTCTATTTACTCCTCAGATACCCTAAAATGTAATCAAACTATAATATTTCTCACGGAAAGAAGTATGTTCAATCGGAAATCGATTTTAGCAGGTGCTTCCTGTCTTCATTGCGTGCGCAAACACGAATTTCCAAGATTGTGTCCCCGTACTAAAATTGATATTTCTTATTCGTTTTGGAAGTTACAAGCCTGAAACCTTTAACATAGACTGCTGACACCCTGTGGAAGCTATAGGAATTGCATCCAGGGAGCTAATTTTCAGTATGCCCTTATACTTGCCATTGTAAGATGATGGTCTCTCTCTCAAAAAAAATCTTCTTTGGATTTTCTCCTACCATATCTATTGTATTATATTCTCCTACATTATTTTAACAATTCTACAAACTTCAAAGTGTCTTCTTTCCAATGGTACCAATTATATGCATACCCTGGCTTCAGGGCCTGAGCAACAGGCAGTTTACTTTGGGCACATCATTCAGGCGGAAATTGAGAAAAAAGGAGCCCTAATTAATGACTCCAACCTAAGTGTATGTAAACTTCCGACTTCAACTGTAGGCTACTGTATCGATCAATCATTAATGTGTTCATCACACAGCATAGAGTCATTCATGATTTGAAATGCAATCAAGCATTTGTTATAAAAATAAAATAACAAAGCGACCCTTGAATAATTAGCGTAAACAATAAATAAACCGTTCTATTTTGACATTTGCATTTCTGAACGCATGCGACTGTTTTTAGTATTTTCTGTAATAAAGGCTTTACAACAGACTCTCTGGTACGCTTTTAATTTATTTTGTGTTGTTTACATTGTTCCAAATGGTCAGGAAAATTATATTATAATCTAACAGCACCTGTTTGGCACACATAATATGCACATAGCACTTGTTCCTTACCTTCTTTTTCTTGATCTCCAATATTTTCCACAATTAGTCAAATTTATTCCACACATCTGACTTCCCCTTTACCTCCTGAGCAACCAGTAAACATTCCCCCGTTTTGAGTTTGTCACGTCATCTGCATCTATTTTGTTGTCACATGTGTTACGGTGTTCAGAGTTTGTTATAAACAATTTATTGGTAATGTTTATCCTAAACAAATGAGGGATTTCGGTAACTAAACTTTTAGGTCAGAAATGGCTGTAATTATGTTGCAGCTTCAGCAACACGGACAGCGTGATCAACACTGTTGATGATCTGTGGTGGTCGCTGCAGCAGGGAGGAGAGAGAGAGACAATGGGTGCTAGTCACACAGTCACTCACTGTCAATTTTTTTTACACAGCGCAGCAAGTCTGAGCCTGGCTCGGTCATTTGTATGTCTTAATTATTTCCTCAAACAGAGAGCTTAAAGCATCAGACAATCTCGTTGCATATAGGATGTGTCTATATATGGAAAAATACACATTTTAAAATGTTGACCAATCGATTGGTTGAAAGAACAGATGACTCTCGGTCGACCAAGATTTTCTTTAGTCCGGAACAGCCCTAAAGTGGATTGTTTTTAAGTACACACTCTTTTTTCCTCGCCATATACAATTACCCAACGTTGTTCTTCTCGTGTTTGTATCATCCAGAGCCATATACTATATACAGAGTAGTTTTGTAAAGTGATGGTTTCCGGCGCCGATAGAGATGGCCGCCTCGCTTCGCGTTCCTAGGAAACTATGCAGTATTTAGGTTTTTTATGTGTTATTTCTTACATTGTTACCCCAGGAATTCTTAGGTTCTATTACACAGTCAGGAGGAACTATTGGATATAAGAGCAACGTCAACTCACCAACATTACGACCAGGAATACGACTTTCGCAAAGCGGATCCTCTGTTTGGTCCACCACCCAGAACAATGGATCGGATCCCAGCCGGCGACCCAAAACAACGGTGCCGCAGACGGAGCGGTCTTCTGGTCAGGCTCCGTAGACGGGCACATCGCGCACCACTCCCAAGCATACTACTCGCCAATGTCCAGTCTCTTGACAACAAGGTAGACGAAATCCGAGCAAGGTTTGCCTTCCAGAGAGACATCAGAGATTGTAGCGTTCTTTGTTTCACGAAAACATGGCTCACTCGGGATACGTCATCAGAGTCGGTACAGCCACCTGGCTTCTTCACGCATCGCGCCGACAGAAACAAACATCTCTCTGGTAAGAAGAAGGGCGGGGGTGTATGCCTTATGATTAACGAGACGTGGTGTGATCATAACAACATACAGGAACTCAAGTCCTTTTGTTCACCTGACTTAGAATTCCTTACAATCAAATGCCGACCACATTATCTACCAAGAGAATTCCCTTCGATCATAATCACAGTAGTGTATATCCCCCCCAAGCAGACACATCGACGGCCCTGAAAGAACTTCATTTGACTCTATGTAAACTGGAAACCACATTTCCTGAGGCTGCATTTATTGTAGCTGGGGATTTTAACAAGGCTAATCTGAAAACAAGGCTCCCTAAATTTTATCAGCATATCGAATGCGCAACCCGGGCTGGCAAAACCCTGGATCATTGTTATTCTAACTTCCGCCTCGCATATAAAGCCCTCCCCCGCCCTCCTTTCGGAAAATCTGACCACGACTCCATTTTGTTGCTCCCAGCCTATAGACAGAAACTAAAACAGGAAGCGCCCGTGCTCAGGACTGTTCAACGCTGATCCGACCAATCGGATTCCACGCTTCAAGATTGCTTCAATCACGTGGACTGGGATATGTTCGGGATAGCGTCGGACAATAACATTGATGAATACGCTGATTCGGTGAGCGAGTTTATTAGCAAGTGCATAGGTGATGCAGCGTCTATTAAAACATTCCCCAACCAGAAACCGTGGATTGATGGCAGCATTCGTGCAAAACTGAAAGGGCGAACCACTGCTTTTAATCAGGGCAAGGTGACCGGAAACATGACCGAATACAAACAGTGTAGCTATTCCCTCCGCAAGGCAATCAAACAAGCTAAGCGTCAGTATAGAGACAAAGTAGAGTCGCAATTCAACGGCTCAGACACAAGAGGTATGTGGCAGGGTCTACAGTCAATCACGGATTACAAAATAATAACCAGCCCCGTCGCGGACCACGATGTCTTGCTCCCAGACAAACTAAACAACTTATTTGCTCGCTTTGAGGACAATACAGTGCCACTGACACGGCCCGCTATCAAAACCTGCGAACTCTCCTTCACTGCAGCCGACGTGAGTAAAATATTTAAACGTGTCAACCCTCGCAAGGCTGCCGGCCCAGACGGCATCCCCACCCACGTCCTCAGAGCATGCGCAGACCAGCTGGCTGGTGTGTTTACGGACATATTCAATCAATCCTTATCCCAGTCTGCTGTTCCCACATGCTTCAAGAGGGCCACCATTGTTCCTGTTCCCAAGAAAGCGAAGGATACTGAGCTAAATGACTATCGCCCCATAGCACTCACTTCCGTCCTCATGAAGTGCTTTGAGAGACTAGTCAAGGACCATATCACCTCCACCCTACCTGACACCCTAGGCCCACTCCAATTTGCTTACCGCCCCAATAGGTCCACAGACGACGCAATCGCAATGACACTGCACATTGCCCTAACCCATCTGGACAAGAGGAATACCTATGTAAGAATGCTGTTCATCGACTACAGCTCAGCATTTAACACCATAGTACCCTCCAAACTCGTCATTAAGCTCGAGACCCTGGGTCTCGACCCCGCCCTGTGCAACTAGGTCCTGGACTTCCTGACGGGCCGCCCCCAGGTGGTGAGGGTAGGTAACAACATCTCCACCCCGCTGATCCTCAACACTGGGGCCCCACAAGGTTGCGTTCTCAGCCCTCTCCTGTACTCCCTGTTCACCCATGACTGCGTGGCCATACATGCCTCCAACTCAATCATCAAGTTTTCAGACGACACTACAGTGGTAGGCTTGATTACCAACAACGACGAGACTGTATACAGGGAGGAGGTGAGGGCCCTCGGAGTGTGGTGTCAGGAAAATAACCTCACACTCAATGTCAACAAAACAAAGGAGATTATCGTGGACTTCAGGAAACAGCAGAGGGAGCACCCCCCTATCCACATCGACGGGACAGTAGTGGAGAAGGTTGAAAGTTTTAAGTTCCTCGGCATAGACATCACGGACAAACTGAAATGGTCCACCCACACAGACAGCGTGGTGAAGAAGGCGCAGCAGCGCCTCTTCAACCTCGGGAGGCTGAAGAAATTTGGCTTGTCACTTTTACAGATGCACAATCGAGTGCATCCTGTCGGGATGTATCACCGCCTGGTACGGCAACTGCTCCCACAACCGTATGGCTCTCCAGAGGGTAGTGAGGTCTGCACAACGCATCACCGGGGGCAAACTACCTGCCCTCCAGGACACCTACACCACCCGATGTCACAGGAAGGCCAAAAAGATCATCAAGGACAACAACCACCCGAGCCACTGCCTGTTCACCCCGCTATCATCCAGAAGGCGAGGTCAGTACAGGTGCATCAAAGCCGGGACCGAGAGACTGAAAAACAGCTTCCATCTCAAGGCCATCAGACTGTTAAACAGCCATCACTAACAGTGAGTGGCTGCTGCCAACATACTGACTCATCTCTAGCCACTTTAATAATGAAGAAATGTATGTAATAAATGTATCACTAGCCACTTTAAACAATGCCACTTTATATAATGTTTACATACCCTACATTACTCATCTCATATGTATATACTGTACTCTATACCATCTACTGCATCTTGCCTATGCCGTTCGGCCATCGCTCATTCATATATTTTTATGTACATATTCTTATTCATTCCTTTACACTTGTGTGTATATAAGGTAGTTGTTGTGAAATTGTTAGGTTAGATTACTTGTTAGATATTACTGCATGGTCGGAACTAAAAGCACAAGCATTTCGATAACACTCGCATTAACATCTGCTAACCATGTGTGTGTCACAAACGAAACTTGATTTGATTTGGCTAAACTCAGCTTGACATTTCAAATTGTAACGAGCACCATGTTGAAACCAAAACTCCCAAGCCGATTGTATCCTATGCAAATGAGACTTATTGTCATGGAACTTTTGGTTCCAACATAAAGTAAAACTCTTGGTCCCATCATAGACAGTGGAAAGAAGGAGAAAAGGAGGGTGAAGTTGTTTTTCAAGTCTGTATAGTGACAATCCTCCCACAGTCTTCCCCTCGGCATCTAGAATTACCCAGAAATGTTCTTCTTTTGTCTATGCTCTTTAATCATGTCACTTTTATGACATGAGCTTGGCTCAGTGCAAACAGTTAAACCCTGACAACAGTTAAACCCTGACATGGGCTGCATCCCAAATAGCACCCTATTCCCTATAAAGTGCTACTTTTGACCAGGTCCCATAGGGTAGTATTGGACTATAGTGAATAGGATTCCCTTTGGGAAGCAGACGTTCTTGTTACTCACAGTGAAACTATAGGCAGAAACACAACGTGGGCTTACTACTGGTATTACTCCACATGTATCCTTTATTTTTGAATCACCCTCTCCGTCGTTCTCTCTCTCTCTCTCTTTGTCTCGCTCTGGTCTCTCTGTCTTTCTCTGCCCCTCCTCCTCCCTACATCTTTCTCTCTGTGTAGTTGTCCAGCAAAGAGACAGAGGAACAGTCTAAACTCAAGGCTCTGCTGAGGTGGAGGAGACTCTCAGACGAACTACAGAACTCTGAGGAGCAGCTGCAGATCCTCAGGTCCATTTCTCATTGGTTAACTGGCCTGTCAGTCTATCTGACTGACTATTCATTGGTGGTTTTGTCTGTTATCCGCCCCTTACCGTTTGTCTCTCAGCACAATTGTAAATGCAATCCATTGGTTTGTAGCTGTGGAGTCTGTGGCAATGGTTATCATCCAATATACTCTTTAAACATTGCGATAACTTGTGGGTAGAGCTGTAAATGTATGTGTGTACGTGTGTGTGTGTGTGTGTGTCTGTGTGCACGTGTAGAAGTGGAGATAACATCACAGTGCATTCCTGAGATTCAGGTGGAGCAGGTGTGGCCATACATAGGGTGTGCCGGAGGGAGGGAGGGGGGAGGGAGGGAGGGAGGGAGGGGGGAGGGCGTGATTGGTGCAGGGTTTATTGGCACCTGTCAGGACAAGATACATCTTTTCATTTAACCTTTATTTAACTAGGAAAGTCTGTTTAAGAACAAATTCTTATTTACAATGACGGCCTACCGGGGAACAATGGGTTAACTGCCTTGTTCTGGGGCAGAACGACCGATTTTGACCTTGTCGCATCTGGGATTTGATCCACCAACATTTCGGTTACTGGCACAACGCTCTAACCACTAGGCTACCTGCCGCCCCCAAAAAATAAATAAATAAAATAAAAAAACTCGGGAATCCTGCTGACAGAATTCACACCAGCCATACATTCTGATCGCTTAGGTGTTTTGTAAAAGCACCCTGGTTCTGACAACGATAACTCGTTTGTCGAGTGCAATGTCTGGAAAGCTACAAGCAACGAATCCCAAACACCCTGTCGAAATCTCAAAGCATGTGAAGAATCAAAAAGAACCCACAAACACTATCTCATTTGCAACACAGTCCAAGTTGGCCAAAATACAGAGTAAATCCCCTTCGATTAATCCTTGACAACCCTAGGCTAGCGATGGCTGTTTCATAGACTTAGCGAGCCATGTCTCTACGAGTTCTTCTAGTCAAATTACCAGTGTAAATGTGTGGAATAACGTTGGGCACAAAGTCAGAAGATCCTAGTCAGTCAGACTGTTGCGGTGTTGGCTACAGGCCAGTGACAGACTCCCTAGACTTCCTCCCTGTACAAAGCTGATGTGGCTCTATTGCCAGACATTAATTGTGGTGGAATATAATATAAATAACACATCGTTTTGTTGTCAGTGCTCCGAACATTCTAGAAGGCGTGATGAGATGGAACAACCCAAAACAGTGCTCCCTGTCCAAAGCAGCAGATTACTCATCTGAAGGCTGGTTTTGTTGTTCACGTTCACTCGGTCACTGCTCAAACCCACATTTCAACACATGCACAGTTTTGCATGCAAGGACGCATTCACACACACACACACACACACACACACACACACACACACACACACACACACACACACACACACACACACACACACATACACACATACATACATACATACATATATATACATATATATATATATATATATATATATATATATATATATACTGGTGTTTAAACACTGGCCCTGGAGGGCCCCATAGTTTATCTGTCCCTTTCAGAATAGTTATATTTAGAGACTTGAGGCTGAGGTGATTATTCCTACTGATTTATCGGTGTGGTTGCTAGTGTTTTTATACCTTATCCGGTTTCCACAGCGAAACCTGTGTGATCTGTAGACGTAAGGATATACCCTAAGGAGCTATAAACCTGTGTGTGTGACATAAAGTGCTGTCTACTCTGGTAATAGCCTCTGATTTCCTCTGATACGCACACACCCACAAAGGCACACACACACCCTTGTCTAAAAACAGATTCACCCCCCTACCCATCCATCCAAGGCATTGTAATGGGTGGGAATCCTTTGTCTAACAGGTCTATGAGGAATCTGTGTCCACGTTTTCTCTCTCCCCGCACATCTGTTGCTGTTTCTAACACACACACACACACTGACATACAGTACGCTTTGTCTCTCTCTCGCGCTCTCGCTCTCACCCTCTCTTTAATGTAATTCAATTCAATTCAGTATACTTAATTGACATGGAAAGTAAACACTTACAGTGTCACAGTAAACATGTAGCGACAATGGTCAAAGGCAGGAATATACTAGACTGTTTGTAATTACGCAATAATAGTGATAGTGTATATTATTATATGTCTCTCGCTCTCAGTGATTTTATATCGCTCACACACACACACACACACACACACACACACACACACACACACACACACACACACACACACACACACACACACACACACACACACACACACACACACAGACTGCTCTGGGGAGATATGCTCGGGTCTAAAAAGGGTTCCGTCTTATCACCTGTGGACAGAACGACAGAGAGAAAGGGAATCAGGATCTGCTTTACATCACATCAGTATTCACAGAGAAATCAAGACATCAGAAGACATGAGCGATAGAAGAGAGCTCTGGGTAGAACTGTGGTGAACAAATAGTCTTCTACAGCGGTGGTTCTCAACTGGTTTTGCCTCGGGACCCAAATTGAACCAGGTTGTCAGTGTTCGCATCACAATTTTTTGTTGTTGCCAAAATGCAATCTGGAAAACGATTTTGAATGCTATATTGATAGTAAATGTAGCATTTATATGACCAGGGAACAACAGTCCCACCCTTTTCATGGTCAATAATTCAATTTTGCCCATTTTCTTGATGAAGAATGTTAAGCTCACTAAAATCAACAAAATCCGCTAAATAGCGCTGCTAATAACTCTATATTGAAAATACTGTGATAGTTCAGAGGTTAAATTATTACAAAAGATATTCTACACACTTTCTACCTGGTTTTAGTCGTTTAAGTTCAGACTGGAGTATTTTTAATAAAAAAATCAATAGAAGGGCCTCCCGAGTGGCGCAGCGGTCTAAGGCACTGCATCTCAGTGCTAGAGGCGTCACTACAGACCCAGGTTGTGTCACCGCGGTCTAAGGCACTGCATCTCAGTGCTAGAGGCGTCACTACAGACCCAGGCTGTGTCACCGCGGTCTAAGGCACTGCATCTCAGTGCTAGAGGCATCACTACAGACCCAGGCTGTGTCACCGCGGTCTAAGGCACTGCATCTCAGTGCTAGAGGCGTCACTACAGACCCTGGCTGTGTCACCGCGGTCTAAGGCACTGCATCTCAGTGCTAGAGGCGTCACTACAGACCCAGGCTGTGTCACCGCGGTCTAAGGCACTGCATCTCAGTGCTAGAGGCGTCACTACAGACCCAGGCTGTGTCACAGCGGTCTAAGGCACTGCATCTCAGTGCTAGAGGCGTCACTACAGACCCAGGCTGTGTCACCGCGGTCTAAGGCACTGCATCTCAGTGCTAGAGGCGTCACTACAGACCCAGGCTGTGTCACAGCGGTCTAAGGCACTGCATCTCAGTGCTAGAGGCGTCACTACAGACCCAGGCTGTGTCACAGCGGTCTAAGGCACTGCATCTCAGTGCTAGAGGCGTCACTACAGACCCAGGCTGTGTCACCGCGGTCTAAGGCACTGCATCTCATAGCCGACTAAACTCAACTCCACCATTTACGATGGAGTTGATCGGCGACTAGTGTGGCGGACTGGAGCGCCGCCGTCACATCAAGACGACTGATTTCAGCATACGCACACACGATCTGAACAACCTATAGGATGTTATGACTTGTTCTAACCAATCTTTCCTCATTTGACTTTGTTTTACCTGGCCAACAGGGGAGGAGTAGGTAGTAACTTAGAGTAGTCAGTTATGTCAACCATGTCTACTGCATGTCTGGCTATGAGAAATCTCTCATGGTTAAACCAAGCTTCGCTAGTTTTGGTTATCTTTTACAAAGAGATTCTTCCAGGTAGTGCAATCACATATAACGACGTCATTGTTCGACGTGATTAATATAATTACTGTAATGTTGATGCTATTCAATTAGCGGTTAACTGTGTCCTGAGCAGATCGTAGTCATGTACTGGATCTGAAATCGAGTTCTTCAGCTTCTACCATCTCCACAGGGAAATGTCAAGAGAGGACAGAACTCAGGAAGTTCAAGTGACAGACACACACACACACACATGCGCTCATGAAGAGACTCTCTCACACACACACACACACACACACACACACACACACACACACACACACACACACACACACACACACACACACACACACACACACACACACACACACACACACACACACACACACACACACACATACATACAGAGTGTACTAAGAAGAGGCTTCCGGTGAATTCCAGGAAGCTGATGATTTTCCTCTGTGGCCCACTCTGAGCAGACCAAACACTACTGTAATTTCCTCTCCTCCAATCTCATCCCCTCCCATCACGCTCGCCCTAATGCAGTTTATACTCCATTAGCTGCTGGTGGAAGAAGGGTAAATCGGGTAGCTGACCAGGCCTGTGTAACCGGAAACAATCACAAACAATCGGCCAGTTGGCTGAGAGGAGAAACAACCTCAGTAGATCAATTACACAGATACCCAGTGTTGTCATGGCGAGTGCTGTGTGTGTGTGTGTGTTTCACCTCTTTGCAATTTGCAGAGATATACAGTGTGTTGTCATGAGGAATGTGTGTGAGTGTGCGCCTTTCACCCTGTCTGTAGCCGGGCCTCGTGCTCCCTCAGTCAGAGGGAGCTGAGAGAAATGGCCAGTGATGAGGAGTGTATTGATCAGCTAGCCAGACGCCTGCCCTGCCTGTGTATCGACGGGAGCAGACTGATCCTTCAAGGGTTCCGTATTGGCAGCCCGAGTTAATCTTCTCTAAATCATCAATACTTTTGAACTGGAACTATCATCGCATCCTGAGTCAGACAGAGCACGGGAATCACTTTGTTGGTTGTATTGCTTTTGTGTGTGAATTCCCACATGAAAAAATACTATAGTTTATTATAGAATTAATACTGTAGTATTACTATAGTTCAACTGTAGTGTTTTTGCGGACTTTAGTATGCTGTTGTATTTACTATAGTGTTTTTGAATATATTACTGTAGTATACTATAGTATTTACAGTTTACTATTGTATAAATAATGTTGTGTTTTTGTGGACAGTAGTATACTATAGTATTTACTGTTGTGTTTTTGCAGACAATACTGTAGTATTTACTATAGTGTTTTTGTTTTATTATCTTTGACCTGGAAGTGCAGGCTTTCTCCTTGAGGAAACCTACTGGAGAAATAGTAAAATATAGAATTTTCATGTTTTCGACATGATATTCGTCGCCAGACCCACTGGCTCCAGGTCATCTATAAGTCCATGCTAGGTAAAGCTCCGCCTTATCTCAGTTCACTGGTCACGATAACAACACCCACCCGTAGCACGCGCTCCAGCAGGTATATCTCACTGATCATCCCAAAAGCCAACACCTCATTTGGCCGCCTTTCCTTCCAGTTCTCTGCTGCCTGTGACTGGAACGAATTGCAAAAATCGCTGAAGTTGGAGACTTTTATTTCCCTCACCAACTTTAAACATCTGCTATCTGAGCAGCTAACCCGATCGCTGCAGCTGTACATAGTCCATCTGTAAACAGCCCACCCAATTTACCTACCTTATCCCCTTACTGTTTTTATTTATTTACTTTTCTGCTCTTTTGCACACCAGTATCTCTACTTCCACATGATCATCTGATGATTTATCACTCCAGTGTTAATCTGCTAAATTGTAATTATTCACTCCTATGGCCTATTTATTGCCTACCTCCTCATGCTTTTTGCACACAATGTATATAGACTCATTTTTTTTCTCTCACACTGCTATGCTTTATTTTGGCCAGGTCGCAGTTGTAAATGAGAACTTGTTCTCAACTAGCCTACCTGGTTAAATAAAGGTGAAATAAAAAATAAAACTAAATGTAGGAGGTATAGAACTGGGATCTGACCGGATAGTTCAGAGATACTGCTCCTTCTATAACATGTAATTTAATGGTCTATACTTACTCACTTATGGGTGGCACAAATGTGTATATGGGGGAGGGGAATGGGCAGGATATGCAAATGAATTACTTTAGCATTACTATAGTTTAAAAAACTGTGTTTTTGTGGACATTGATGAGCATTTACTGAAGTGTTTTTGCAGACTGTAGTATAGGATTTATTATAGTATTCTACAGTAAGGACTACACATGATCAAGGGATACTGCAGTGTGTAGTATTGTATTCCCCAGTATACTACAGTTTGCTGTAGAATTCTATAGTAAGTACTGTAGTATTCTATAGTAAACTGAAGTATTTTTTCATGTGAGGTGTGTTTCATTGTTTTGTGTGTGTGTGTGTGTGGGTCTTCTGTGCATGTGCTTGCGAGCGTGTGTGTGTGTTCTCATGAAGGCAGAGCTCAGTGAGTCATGGGCAGTAAAGTCCAAGCGTAGCGTGGTGAGGTCGTATAAACACTATAGAATGCCATTATAAATCTGGATGTGATTTGTGGCCTGCCTTTAGCACAATGGCAGCCTGTTTAATGTACAGGACCAATGAGAGCGGTTACACGGGTGGAGTATTCCTTTTAACTTCCTCGTCTATTGGAAATGGAGCCCACTTTACATTTCAAAACGGTCACACCATAGTCATGTCTGTTGAAAGAAATAGGAGCAGGGCAAATAGGACAGTCAGTGGCGTACTGTCTGGCTGTCTGTCCTGTCTGACTGTCCTGTCTGACTGTCCTGTCCAGTGTGACTGTCTGTCCTGTCTGACTGTCTGTCCTGTCTGACTGTCTGTGTGCAGGCCCAACATGGAGAGTACAGGCCAGGTCAGTGAGTCTGGGTCGTCCCTGGTCAAACATGCCCTCAACCCTGAGAAAGCCTTCATGCAAGTACACTACCTCAAGGTACGGAGAAATAACACAACATACAGTAGGACCAGTGTGACAGTAGCTTATCAAATACCGGAGGTGTCCGTCTCCCACCTCTTTAGGTGTTGTATTCGTTTGGTATTTGATGTCCCCTCCTGCTCTGATGGATATGGTTTGTGTGTGTTTTTTTCTTCTCTTCCAGGGCTACTTCCTCCTCAGGTTCCTGGCCAGTAAAGTAGGACACGAGTACTTCCTCCACTTCTTCAGGCTCTTTGTAAAGAAATACCATGGACAACTAATTCTCTCTCAGGTAGGTGCTACTGTGTTATTACAAACGCAAAAGTCCATTTCACATGGAAAACTGATCTACCACGAAGAGAAATGCTTTTAACCTAAATCTTGGAGTCAACTCTCTCACACAAGTTGTCAGTGGTTACTCGTTAATGCAGACATGCATTCTGCTGCACCGAAACCAATAAGGTGTCGGTTGAGGTGGTACTGAAAGGGATAAAGCAGTCAGCGTTTGAAACACTCTCTCTCTATGTAAATGTTGATCCGAGTGCCTTACCTGTCAAGAGTTGTTGGTCCTGCCAGGACCTTACGGCTGTGAGCGCTCACACCTGGTCATGTGCGTGTTTGTGTGCGTGTGCGTGTGTGCGTGTGTTTGTGTGCGTGTGTGTGTGTAAGCCACCACACCTGGCCCTTGGTGCCTGCAGTTGAGGCCCCGGGGCCCCATTCATTAATGAATGTTTCATAAACACGTTCAGACACAAAGCAGTGACCTAGGTTCACAGGCACAGAGTTATTCTAAGAGCACTAATCATTATACACACACACACATACATACATACATACATACATACATACATACATACATACACTGAACTACATGCAATTAATCATTGATGTTTTGGTTCAGGATTTCTTGCAAATGCTGCTGGAGACCTTTCCTGACATGGAGAGGTAAGTGGATA
Source organism: Salvelinus alpinus (assembly GCF_045679555.1). Lineage (NCBI taxonomy): Eukaryota > Metazoa > Chordata > Actinopteri > Salmoniformes > Salmonidae > Salvelinus > Salvelinus alpinus. Next base: position 63,815,520 of record NC_092090.1, read on the forward strand.
TTAGTCATTCATAAACTGACAATTGTAAACCCAGATCCACTAATGTTTACTGTGAAAAGACGACCGCTTTCTCTCTCTCTGCTATCTCTTTCCTCTCTACTCATCTCACTCCCTCGCTTTCTCTCCTCCTTCATTTATCGTCTCTTTCCTCTATTCAGTCTTTCTCTCGTTGCCTCTCCCTCACTACAAATGATCTGTCCCTCCCTTTATCCCACTCTCTTGCTGTCTTCTCCACCCCCCCACCCCCCTCCCTCCTCCCTCCTCTAGCCTCCTCCCTTCTCCCTCCTCTCAGAGCGGTGTCTTCTCCCTGCCTGTGCTGTAGCCTGTGTCCAGAGCAGATTGATTAAATTAAAGTGAGAGTTGGAGGGATAGTTAGGGTCGGTCAATATTTGTGTCTGCTGCTTCTGACTGTAAACACCACGGACTGAAAGAGACTGGAAACAGGCTTAGGAAACTTGTGTGTGCACATGCATCCATACGTGTGTGTGTGTGTGTGTGTGTGTGTGTGTGTGTGTGTGTGTGTGTGTGTGTGTGTGTGTGTGTGTGTGTGTGTGTGTGTGTGTGTGTGTGTGTGTGTGTGTGTGTGTGTGTGTGTGTGTGTGTTTGTGTTTGTGTGTGGGTGTGAATAAATGTGGGCAGTTGGGTTTGTGCCTGAATTTCCCCTTTCTACTACAGATGTGGGATCTTAATTTGAGCCAGTTTGCCACAGCAGGATACTAATCCTGCAGCAATAGGACATTTGAATTATTATGTGGATTATAATTAATGGGCGTTTTTTTGTAGGGGTCAAATTAAGATCCTACATCTGTATTTGAAGGTGTTGCTCGAAACATTTTCGACATTACGATAACTATTTTCCCAGGATGATGTTCTATCATTGTGTCTTAGGTAATAACAGTGGTTACATTAACAATAATAATTATGTTCTGCCATTGTGTTCCAGACAAGGCCTAACCCTTGAAGCTATTTATGCAGACTGGCTGGATCGACCCGGATTTCCTAAGGTAAGCTGCATGGTTGGAACGTACTGTATGCAGTTATACTGGCCAGAAAGGGCCTACTATATTGATGTGGAGGTTGGACTGTGGAGCTATTCCCCTTTTTATTATTACAAGACAGAGAGTTGGCAGACAGAAACACCAGGCAGACACCAGTTCAAGCTTAACAACTATGTATTTTTCATGACAATAAAAACATTGTGGTCATGTGCAATACCAATACAACATTATTGAAAATGTGATCCACAAGGTTTGAAACTAAGAAACACACACACACACACACACACACACACACACACACACACACACACACACACACACACACACACACACACACACACACACACACACACACACACTACCCCCCCTCGCTCTATCTCTCTCTCAATTCAAGGGCTTTAGTGGCATGGGAAACATGTTAACATTGCCAAAGCAAGTGGAATAGATAATAAACAAAAGTTAAGTAAACAACAAAAATGAACACTAACAGAAGTTCAAATATTATATTATGTCGTATTATGTCTATATAAAGCGTTGTAACGATGTGCAAATAGTTGAAGTACAACAGGGAAAATAAATAAACATACGGGTTGTATTTACAATGGTGTTTGTTCCTCACTGGTTGCTCTTTTCTTGTGGCAACAGGTCACAAATATTGCTGCAGTAATGGCACACTGGTATTTCACCCAGTAGATATGAGAGTTTATCAAAATTGGGTTTGTTTTTGAATTCTTTGTGGATTTGTGTAATCTGAGGGAAATATGTGTCTCTAATATGATCATACATTTGGCGGGAGGTTAGGAAGTGCAGCTCATTGGCGGGAGGTTAGGAAGTGCAGCTCATTGGCAGGAAGTTAGGAAGTGCAGCTCATTGGCAGGAGGTTAGGAAGTGCAGCTCATTGGCAGGAGGTTAGGAAGTGCAGCTCATTGGCAGGAAGTTAGGAAGTGCAGCTCTGTTTCCACCTCATTTTGTGGGCAGTGTGCACATAACCTGTCTACTCTTGAGAGCCAGGTTTCTCAATAGCAAGGCTATGCTCACTGAGTGTACATAGTCAAAGCTTTCCTTAAGTTTGGGTCAGTCACAGTGGTCAGGTATTCTGCCACTGTGTACTCTCTGTTTAGGGCCAAATAGCATTCTAGTTTGCTCTGTTTTTTTGTTAATTCTTTCCCATGTGTAAAGTAATTATCATTTTTTTTTCTCATGATTTGGTTGGGTCTAATTATGTTGCTGTCCTGGGGCTCTCTCTCTCTCTCTCTCTCTCTCTCTCTCTCTCTTTCTCTCCCTCTTTTTCTCTCTCCCTCTTTCTCGCTCTCCCTCCCTCTCACTCTCTTTCTACTTCTGGTGTTCATATAAAGTATGTTGCTCTATCAGCAGAGTCACATGACTCATTTCTCTTGCAATAACACTGGTGGATATGAATGGTGCTATGTTTCTCTCTTCATTAGGAGGTCCTAGAGCACAGATACCATTTACATCTTGAAAACTCTCAGCTGTCTGCTAGCCACAGCCCTCCTACTCCCACGACTACCTCACAATCAATCAGCGACTACTCCTACTGTAATCACCGTGGTAACGGATCTTAATTACCTTTGTGGTGTTCCGCTGTCTGGCAACCTTCACCTCCTGGAATATTCACTGGGATGATGTCATCATCCCCTACCTCGGAGTGAGTGACGGTTTGATGTGTCAGTAACAGTGGCGGCACTTGGATCAATCAGACCCTTTTTAGGTGCAGTCCTTTTTTCATTCCTTGTCTTGATCCATTATTCGAAGGTTAATAATGCATTGAACTTGAACATGGCTGGAAATAGAAAATGTCAGGAAGTTGTATAGAGGCCTAATAATAAACAATGACATCCACACACATCCCAGAAAGGCCAAATGGAATGGGAACTGAACAGCTTTCTATTTTAGACCGCTGTTAGTATGAGTAAGCAGGCAGTTTGGGGATGATGAATCTTGGGTGGGTCGTGACACTTAAAATAAAATTTCAATAAGGGCCCTCCAGTCACCAGAGCATTGAAAGGACTGTTCTTATCCGATGCATTGTGTTTATATTTCCCCTGTCTAGGGTTGCAAAATTGCAGCAACTTTCCCAAAATTCACGTTTCCCAGAAATCCCAGTTGGAATATTCCTGGAATCAGGAGAAAATAAACAGGAAGTCCTTAAATCCTCTGAAAAGTATTTCTGGACATTTTGCAACCCTACCCCTATGATCAGATGTGACAGCTGTTGGCAGTGTGTGACGGGAAAGGGAACTGGCCTCATCCAATGTTTAGTGTTGTGTTTTCCGTAAGCGCCAGCTGACAGTCAAATACCTGACTACTAACTCAAATCAAATGCCACCAAATGTGATTTTGTATGGCAAAAAAATTGCGGGTGGCAAGTCATAGCACCTCCATAGATGGCTACTTTTTCATTACACTGGCTATTTCAGATTTTCAGGGACAGACCAATTCTACCTGATTTATGCACAGCAGCCATTTTGTACCATATGGCTTACTACACAGCCCTTAAATGTCTAGTTTGTATGTGTGTGTTTGGGCTTGTAGCGTGCATCTCTACAACCTCAAAGAGTGCGTCTCTTTGAGCACTTGGAGTCCATTTACAAGTGGGGCCTATAATGCGATGAAGGGGTTGAGGGCCAACTCCTTTCCCTGTGTGTGTGTGTGTGTGTGTGTGTGTGTGTGTGTGTGTGTGTGTGTGTGTGTGTGTGTGTGTGTGCTAAAGGGAATAGCTAAAGGGAAAGGGAATAGCAGTAGTGATCTAGGCAGTTAAACCGCTATGTCTGGTATCCTTCAACACAATGGCACTTTACTGCCTCAACGTTCACTACATTCTACACTATTCTATTCTATTCAAATGGGCTTTATTGGCGTTGGAAACATATTTACATTGCCAAAGCAAGTAAAAAAACTAAACAACAATGACAAATAACAACTCAATGAATTCAACAAAACAAACATTACATACACAAAAAGTTTCAAGAGAAACAATGTTTAAAATATTCGATTATTAGCGGTTCAAAATGTATTATAAACTGGGTGGTTCGAGCCCTGAATGCTGATTGGCTGACAGCCGTGGTACACCACGGCTATGACAAAACATTTATTTTTACTGCTCTAATTACGTTGGTGACCTGTTTATAATATGTACCATGTATCACAATGTACCACGGCTAAGGGCTGTATCCAGGCACTCCGCGTTGCGTCGTGCTTAAGAACAACCCTTAGCCATGGTATATTGGCCATATACCCCACCTCCTCGGGCCATATTGCTTAATTATAAACTGGGTGGTTCGAGCCATAAATGCTGATTGGCTGACAGACATGGTAAATTAGACAAAACATTTGAATTATGTTGGTAACCAGTTTATAATAGCAATAAGGCACCTCGGGGGTTTGTGATATATGGCCAATATACCACGGCTGTCTGTCACTCTATCTGACTCTCTCTGTTTCTCTCTCCTCTCCCTCCCAGTGTTCTTCACTGGTTGCCCTTTTCTTGTGGCAACATGTTACAAATCTTGCTGCTTTGATGGCACGTTGTGGTATTTCACCCAATAGATATGGGAGTTTATAAAAATAGGATTTTTTTTTAAATTCTTTGTGGGTCTGTGTAATCTGAGCGAAATATGTGTCTCTAATATGGTCATACATTTGGTAGAAGGTTAGGAAGTGCAGCTCAGTTTCCACCTCATTTTGTGGGCAGTGTGCACATAGCCTGACTTCTCTTGAGAGCCAGGTCTGCCTACGGCGGCCTCTCAATAGCAAGGCTCTGCTCACTGAGTCTGTACATAGTCAAAGCTTTCCTTAAATTTTGGGTCAGTCACAGCAATCAGGTATTCTGTGGGGTCTGGTCCCAGGACCAGCTTGCTTAGGGGACTCTTCTCCAGGTTCATCTCTCTGTAGGTGATGGCTTTGTTATGGAAGGTTTGGGAATCGCTTCCTTTTAGGTGGTTGTAGAAATTAACGGCTTTTTTCTGGATTTTGATAATTAGTGGGTGTCGACCTAAATCTGCTCTGCATGCATTATTTGGTGTTTTATGTTGTACACAGAGGATATTTTTAGCAGAATTCTGTACGCAGTCTCAATTTGGTGTTTGTCCCATTTAGTGAATTATTGGTTGGTGAGCAGGCCCCAGACCTCACAACCCTAAAGGGCAATGGGTTCTATAACTGATTCAAGTATTTTTAGACAGATCCTAATTGTTATGTCAAATGTTATGTTCCTTTTGATGGCGTAGAAGGCCCTTCTTGCCTTGTCTCTCAGATCGTTCACAGCTTTGTGGAAGTTACCTGTGGCCGAGGTATGTATAATTTTTTTGTGTGCTCTGGAGCAATGGTGTCTAGATGGAATTCATGTATTTATGGTCCTGGCAACTGGACCTTTTTTGGAACACCATTTTTTTGTCTTACTGAGATTTACTGTCAGGGCCCAGGTCTGACAGAATCTGTGCAGAAGATCTAGGTGCTGCTGTAGGCCCTCCTTGGTTGGGGACAGAAGCACCAGAACATCAGCAAACAGTAGACATTTGACTTCAGATTCTAGTAGGGTGAGGCCGGGTGCTGCAGACTGTTCTAGTGCCTTTGCCAATTCATTGATATATATGTTGAAGAGGGTGGGGCTCAAACGGCATCCCTGTCTCACCCACGGCCATGTGGAAAGAAAAGTGGTTTTTTTTTGCCAATTTTAACAGCACACAATTTTAACTGTTTGTGTACATAGATTTTATAATGTTGTATGTTTTTCCCCCAACACCGCTTTCTATCAATTTGATTTCCATGCCAAATTGAGTCAAAAGCTTTTTTGAAATCAACAAAGCATGAGAAGACTTTGTTTTGGTTTCTTTCTTTGTAAATTAGGGTGTGCAGGGTGAATATGTGGTCTGTTGTACGGTAATTTGGTAAAAAGCCAATTTGACAATTGCTCAGTACTTTGTTTTCACTGAGGAAATGTACGAGTCTGCTGTTAATAGCCTAGTCGTAGCCTAGTGGTTAGAGCGTTGGACTAGTAACCAAAACGTTGCAAAATTGAATCCCCGAGCTGACAAGGCAGTTAACCAACTGTTCCTAGGCCATCATTGAAAATAAGAATTTGTTCTTAGTTGACTTGCCTAGTTAAATAAAGGTAACATTTTCCCAAGGTTGTTGTTGACTCATATCCCACGGTAGTTATTGGGGTCAAATTTGGAGTGAACAGTTCTTGTTACAAATATTAGGGAAGATGCCAGAGCTGAGGAGGATGTTAAAGAGTTTAAGTATAGCCAATTGGAATTTGTGGTCTGTATTTTTTATAATTTCTTTTAGGATACCATCAACACCACAGGCCTTTTTGGGTTGGAGGGTTTGTATTTTGTCCTGTGGTTTATTCTGTGTAATTGGAGAAAGTCAGTTCTGGTAGTTTTTAATAGTTGATTCTAAGATTTGTATTTGATCATATATATGTTTTTGCTGTTTGTTCTTTGTCATAGAGCCAACATGATTTGAGAAGTGGTTTATCCATACATCTCTGTTTTTTGATAGATAACTATTTGCGTTGTTGTTTGTTTAGTGTGATTCTATGGATTCTTCAATTACATTGAGCTGATTGCTGACGTGCTGTTCCTTCTTTTCCCTTTGTGTATTTCTGTATTGTTTTAGTGATTCACCATAGTGAAGGCGTAGGCTCAGGTTTTCTGGGTCTCTATGTTTTTGGTAGGATAGGTTTCTACATTTTTTTTCTTAGGTTTTAGATTTCTTCATCAAACCATTTGTCATTGTTGTTAATTTTCTTAGGTTGTCTGCTTGACATTTTTTTGATTTGATAGGATTCTCTCTCACTCTCTCTCTGTACACACTGTAGTATTTGATTACACACTTCTGTCTCAGATCTGTCAGTCACACAGCTAGCCTCTCTCTTTTCTGACTCTACCCCCCCTCTCTCTACTCTCATCTTTCTCCTCCCTCCCTCTCTCCGCCTTATTATCATGCTCACCGTCTCTGTGATTCAAAGTTGAATAGTGGCTTGGGTGAAAGCTTTAATAAGGTTAAGTGCTGTGTGTGTGTGTGTGTGTGTGTGTGTGTGTGTGTGTGTGTGTGTGTGTGTGTGTGTGTGTGTGTGTGTGTGTGTGTGTGTGTGTGTGTGTGTGTGTGTGTGTGTGTGTGTGTGTGTGTGTGTGTGTGTGTGTGTGTGTGTGTGTGTGTGTGTGTGTGTGCGTGTGTGTGTGTGTGTGTGTGCGTGCCTTCATGTATACGTCTGTTTGTGTGCGTGCTTTGCGTGTACGCTTTGCGTGTGTGTGGGGACGCACAAGAGATTGTGACTTAGTCCTGTGGGATGCTCTAAACACTGCTTTTGTTAATGAGGGGATTTTTCCTCTCCTCCACCTTCTGTTCTTCTTCTCCCCCCTCTTTCTCTTTCTTCCTCTCACCCCCCTCCTTTCTATCATCCTCCAAAGTCAAACCGTGAGTTTCCGTCAGAAAGAAACAAGTGATCTTACTCCCTCCCCTTCTTTCTTTCTCCCTCTCCTCCCTCCCCTGCTCTCTCCTCCCTCTCCTTCCCCCTCTCTCTCCTACCTCCCTTTCCCTCTCTCGCTCTCCCTCTCTCTCTTGCCCTCTGCTCAACATTCCTTTTTTTCTCCTGTTCAATCTCTCTCTCTCTCTCTCTTTCTTTCTCTCACTGGTTCACTCACTCCTCTCCTCTTTCGTTCAGTGGCTGTGTGAAGGGAGAGCCGTACGGACACAGACTCGACTGGTGGAAGAAGTCAAAGCGGAGGTAAGGACACATCTCCCCCTCTCTCTTCCCCCCCCCCCTTTCTCTCTCTCTCTCTTTCCCTCTATCTATTGCTCTCTTTCGTCCCGTCTTTCTTTTTCGCCTGCTTTTGAGGAGCTCACCGAGATTTGGAGTTGTTTCCTCAGCTGTTTGAAGTACATTCTCACTCTCTCTCCCTCTCAGCTCAGTTTATGCTGCCTCTCTCTGTTGCAGCCTTTCTCACTCTCCTTCTCTCACTCTCTCACTCTCTATCGCCGTCTTTCTCCGTGCATACATCTGTTGCGAAAGTGGGGAAGCACTGTCTTTTTATCCGTATCTTACAGGCAGAGCATTCCTTACTGACGGAAAGACGAAATAACAGACCTGACTAAAAAATGTGCGTGTGTATATGTGTCTGTGTGTCTGTGTGTCTGTGTGTCTGTGTGTCTGTGTGCGCATGCAATATGAGCTATTGATAGATAAAGCTGTATTTAGGGTGCTTGTCTACGGCGTTTTGGTAGTATAGCCATGACCACACTCTGTAGGGACTGTTATTGTCGTGGCAAGGACGTCTCGCTGTCTGTCTCTACCTTCACCGCTTGACTCGCTGTTGGGGCTTGCGTGCGAGCAGCCGTGTGTGTGTGTCTATACAGGGCTCCAGTCCAGACTCACATATTCCCCTGGTGGCACTGGTGCCACTAACTTTTCCAGTGGATGGCACCAGCCCATGATTTGGTGGCACACAGATATTGTTTTTCACGGCGTCACACAATCAAATGAATTTCGATCATCGTCTTATAAAGTCATTATAAAGTATACAATGTTTGATTAAGAAGTTGTAATAGGTGTTATTCAATAAATACGTTGTTACTCCAACATGGCCAAGAGCGAATGCGTGATTCCAAATATTTTGATTTGCAACGTAATCCAGTGATTGTCGTGAATTTTTGGTTTACAATGAACTTTTGTTATATTTTACTGTCAAAATAGGGCTCCAGAATTGTCCATTTTTTTTTGTTCAATAGAAATGAACTTGCTTTCATTTTTATGGGCACTAATATTATATATAGGCCTAATTCAGTTGGCGCTAATTCACCACATGAGGAAGTGGAAACTCGAAAGACATTAGCTAGATCGCTAACTCTAAATATAACACCTACTGCTAGTCGACGTGTATTAATCTAACAGTAAATGTAAGAATTGCAATGAGGCCTAGTGCACCCGCGATGGCCGATGCGCAATGTTTGGAATCACGCATTCGCTCTTGGCCATGTTGGAGTAACAACGTATTTATTGAATAACACCTATTACAACTTCTTAATCAAACATTGTATAGCACTCTGTGTTTCAAAGCCATATCACATATCTTGATTGTAAAAAAGTGTGCTTTGAGATCAATGATGATCATTGAGAAATAAAGACGATACCTACAGAAAGCTGAGACCCTCCTCTCTTTAATATGGATAACTAGTTGCTTCCAAAATGGTTTTGTTTTTGCATTTTGAAATGTTATACAATCACGAGGGGTTACACGAGGGGGGAGAGAGTGTGAGAGATTTGCTCATTACAGCAGCCAGCCCCAATGTAGCAGGCGGGCACAGCGGCAGGGCAGACCATTTTATTACAGGAATCATGAGGATAATGCACTTTGCTGTTAAACAAAATCCTGTTTTTTTTCTGCCCCAAAAATATGATGTTTTAATTCATGGTGACCAGGTAGAATGTGCAGCTCGCACAGCCAAGTTAAAGGGTCCCAAAATGCATCTAAATGATCGCCCTGCAAGCCCTGCAATGAGTGTGTGTGCGAGACAGTGTAAGCAATGGAATGTGTGCCGAAAGTCTGTTTATACTGTAGTTACTTACTCGTATTAGATGTGTGCTGTTTTTGCCCTGACCTCTCTCTCTCTCTCTCTCTCTGTTTTTCTCCTTCCATCCCTCTCTGCCCTTCCCTCCCTCCCTCTCTCTCACTTACCCTCTCTCTCCCTCTCTCTTTATCCTCTATCTCGTTCTCTCCCTCCCCCTTGCCATCTCTCGTCATTTCTCCCTCTCTCCTTCTCTCATCCCTCTCTCCCTCCCTCTCCCTGGGCAGGTAGCAAAATGGATTGGTCTCAGTCCGAGCGTTGGAAAAGGCAGAAAGCGGAAGAAAGCAGGACTGAAGGTGAACTTCAAAGAGGTACGAGCCCACTTTGGCCCGAGAGAGGTCTATTTGAAGCGTCAATCTCATGCGCTCATGGCCTCAGTGTGTCTTTCACTGACTCAGAGCCTCCAAGTGCTCTCTCTCGCTCTCTCCCTCTCTCTCTAGGCCTCTCTATGCTTTTCCTTCTCTCTCTAGTATGTTTAGAGCCGTGTTAAGGTGTAGAGTTATGCAGCACTTCACTTCTCTGTGTCATTTCCATTGTGTCCTGGTGTATAGCATTAACATGTCATGCTCCAAACTGTGCCTCTCTCCAAGTGTGTTTGCAATTCGCACACGAGCACACACACAGATGCATACACACACACACACACACACACACACACACACACACACACACACACACACACACACACACACACACACACACACACACACACACACACACACACACACACACACACACACACACACACACACACACACACACCTGTATCACTAATGAGCAAGCACCAATCTACAGTATAATCCACAGAGGTCTAGGAACCTTTTGCCTGTATAATACTGCCTGGGATAATGAACCTCCTGGCTTAGCTGCTACTGAGTGTTTTAACTGGAGGCTTTAGCATGTACTTATCACTCGCAAAGGATTCGGTGGATACAATCCTTTTGACAGGGAGTTTTTCGCGAACCATTCATGCATTAACAGTATCTGACCTGCGATGAATGTAAGTGAAAAGTTATTATGGCACCTGTTTCGTTCTTCAGTGTGGAATACATGTCGTTTTGTCTATTAGAATACATGTCGTTTTGTCTATTAGAATACATGTCGTTTTGTCTATTAGAATACATGTCGTTTTGTCTATTAGAATACATGTCGTTTTGTCTATTAGAATACATGTCGTTTTGAATATTAGTATCTGGGACCTTCTCATGTTAGATATTTCACGTTAACTGAACTTGAGTCAAACTCCTAAACCTTGTAAGAGTCTTGTTTCTGTGAAACAGCCTTCCTCCAGTAACAGCCTGTGTAGCAGCTTCCCCACCACCTCATCTTGCAGGTTGGCATATTTATGGCCTCTGAGGGGGCAAGCAGACACACACACACACACACACACACACACACACACACACACACACACACACACACACACACACACACACACACACACAAAGGGGCAGCGAAAGGGCCTCTTCCTGTGGGAGGGAGAGTACGGAAATCAGACCCATGAAAGAATAGCCAATTACTGTCCGCTTGGCCACGCACAATAGCCTGGGAGAGAGGGAGGGAGGGGAGGTGGGGGGCGTTCAGTGTTTGAAGTTACGCCATAAAAGCCATCCTGAAAGGAAACACGAGGTGACCCAATCCACCTCGGCCCACCCCACCTCTCACCACCTCCCTCCCTATGCCTCTCCCCTACTGCCCATCATCCCATCATCCCTCTCTCTTTCTCTTTGTTTCTGTGTACAGAGGGAGGGCCTGGATGGGCCAGGTGTATTTTATATTACTCCTTCAAACGCGCCTGCCGCATTCCCCCCCCCTCCCCCTCTCTTCCCCCATCTGCCTGTCACAGGTCTATAAATCACCAAGCAGACCGACGAGGGGAAAGGTAGAAGAGAAAGCAGGAAGTGAAGAGCACAGGGGAAGAGAAGGGATGAAAGATGGGGGAGAGGGTGGACAAGAGCGAAGAGAGAGGTGAAGGGATAAAGAAGAGAGGAGAGGAGAAGACAGAGAGGAAAGAAGGGATGAGAGAGGGTTGCAAAATTCCAGTAACTTTCCCCAAATTCCCAGATTTTCTAGAATTCTTAGTTGGCAGATTCCCAAAATCAGGAGGGATAAGCAGGATATCAGGAATCCAACCAGGATTTCTGGAAAATCTGGGAAGTTACTAGAATCTTGCAACCGAGAGAGAAGTACCTGGAGAGAGTAGAGTAAGAGTAGAAAATAAGGAGAAAAGATTTGACTATAAGAGAGAAGAGAAGAGATGACGACAAATATGAAAAAGGATGAGACAAGAGAATCGACAGAACATGATGAGAAGAGAAGAATGGAGAGAGGAAGAGAAGACCAGTCCAGACTGGCCAAAGGCATCGGGCATGAGACAGAGCCAGTGTAGCGTTTAGCACTAATGACATCATAGATGATTAGAGGTCTAGACACACACACACACACACACAAAGTCACAGTGTATAGAGACTCAGACACCCCCCACAGAGAGAGGCCTGAGATCAGGGTCACTTTAATAGAGCCAGACTTTATTACCTCCTTCCCTTCATCGCTTTTATGTACCGTGTGTGTGTGTGTGTGTGTGTGTGTGTGTGTGTGTGTGTGTGTGTGTGTGTGTGTGTGTGTGTGTGTGTGTGTGTGTGTGTGTGTGTGTGTGTGTGTGTGTGTGTGTGTGTGTGTGTGTGTGTGTGTGTGTGTGTGTGTGTGTGTGTGTGTGTGTGTGTGTGTGTGTGTGTGCGTGCGTATATGTGTCTTTGTATGTGTGGGTGTGCACATGATTTTATGTCTGTGGCTGTGCGTATACAGTATGTACACAGTATGTGTGTATGTATGTGGGTGTATCAAGTGTCTGCTAAAGGATATTAGTCATGCTCTTGTGGTAATGGGCCTCATTTTGCTCTCATTTTCATCTGTGGTTGGTGTAATGAGAGGGTCTCTCTGCCCCTGCTAATCAGCTCAGGAAACCCTGTAGGGGAAGGCAGTCTGGCACCGGCGGGCAACAGCTTCTTTGGCAAACATCCCAGTCACTAACCAGGTTTCCATCCAACCTTTTAATGTGAGTATAGATGGATAGATTATAATCACCAAGTCCTTGATTAGTGAAAGCAGGTGTGTGAGAGTTGGGCTAGAACAAAACCCTTCATACCAAGAATTGGGCTGTTCTGTTTTGCTTGTCTGTGGTAAATCTTCTTGCTGTACACTGCTTGGGAATGTTCCAGAGACTGAGGGAAAATGGGGGAAGTGAGTCTCCAACCAACACAATATCAACTAATTCACACCTAGGTGACGACCTGTCCTGTATAACACACTCCACCGTTTACAGATTGCCATAGCAACAGGCGCTATGCATATCGGCCCCCTCCCTCTGCTGCCTCCTGAAGTCAAGTCAACAGTGACTGTACCACTTCTTACGTTTACACTTTGGTCATTTAGCAGACGCTCTTATCCAGAGCGACTTATAGGATCTTAAATATACGTATTGCTTAAATATAGCATGGTGACCTCTATGTAAACTGTGACATCACCATAGTTGAGTTGAGTAAGACTAGACAGTGTTTCTTTGCAGTGGTTGTGACGTGTTTATAATGAGGCTGATATGTGTTAACACTAGGAGAGCCGAGAGAATCATGTTGACTCAAAACAAATGTACTTTTTTAAAGTCATGTCCCTCCCCGTCCTTGACTTTTACTAAATATGTCTATATAACACACTATCATTGTTAGAATCTTAATATCACAAACCAAATTTGTGTTATGAGTAGTTTTAAGAGGACATACATTTTTTTTCCCCTGCCCCTCATTCACCGCAAATCACTCACTGGCAATCAGCCACTGATGGCCCATGAAAATGTGTAGATTTGCAGGAAATTAGCTTTCAAACTGTACAATTGTCTCTCAGCCTCATGACAAAATGTGTACAACAGTATTATAAAACTGTACATTTTTCTCTGCCCCATGGCAAAATGTGTTAAAATGCATGAAGTTAGCTGTTTTCCTGAATGTTTTTAGGGGGTTTAGCCAAAAGACAAGTCTTTAAACGATGGGTGAGAATATTATCAATTGTTAAATTGTATATCAAGAATCTGATGAACAGCGCAGCTTGAAAGTGACACAGAGGCAGGTAAACATTTTGATGTCTATATAGTATTAGAAAGACTCTTAACCTCTGAACTCTATTTCAAAATATAACTTTTTGGCAGAATTACCATGATTCCAACCGCTCCCAACGTGAGCTCGCAACACTCAAAGCACAGTAATATATTTCAACTCAAAATATGCCATTCTGTTCTTTTGAAATGCATTTTAAATGATTATTATTACGATTGCATATACTGTATGAAATGTATGTATTAGACTGTTAAAATGTTGATGTTCAAAAGATGTGTCATGGAATGGATGGCTTTCCCATAAAATTCTGTTCAACATTTTGGGACCATGTCTATTTACACAAATGACAACAAACATGTCACTCATATCAGTGCTTCCTAGTTCCATGTATCAAACAGTTATTTCAGTTATACTAAAACTAGGAAAATCTGGAGAGTCCCCTTCTGAATATAGACCCATATTATAGACCCCCAATTGTGACAATAAAATAATAACTAAGCTTATAAGCAATAGAATATCAAAAGTGTTCCCAGATTTGATACATAGCAATCAAACAGGGTTTATTAAAAATAGACACTTACAAACAAATACAAGAACATGTTTCAGTTTAATACAATACGCAAAGAAACAAGACATAGATTGATCAATAATGACTGTTGATGCCAAAAAGGCTTTTGACTGTCTTGAATGGCCTTCTCTATTCAAAACTTTGGTACCATTCAACTTTCCAGATAAAATAATAGATTTAATAAAAATGTTATATAACTGTCCTAAAACAAAAATATAAACAAATAATACATTATCTGATAAAATCGCTTTAGAAAGGGGCACAAGACAGGGATGTTCCCTCACCCCACTCCTGTTTGCACTGGCAATTGAACCGCTTGCAGAAAGAATTAGACAGGACCCAAATATAACAGGTTACAGTATGGCAATAGGAAATAATGATACCAAATAATGGCAATAGGAAAAAATAAATATATCACTACAGTATTTACAGCAATCATTTGGACCACAAAAATATGAAATACTTAGGATGCTTAATAAGTGACAACAAACACGTGACAACAAACAAAAAATATATAAAGATAATTTAAATCGATTACTCAACAATATGAAAGCAGATCTAAGTAAATTGAATAATCTTCCCATAAATCTTACAGGTAGAATAAACCTATTTAGAATGGCATGGCAGCCAAAGTTTTTGTATTTATTTTTGGTAATACCAATAACCCCACTGAGGACATTCTTTAAAAAAGTATAATTGGTAATAACAGACTTTATACTGTATGGGCAAATAAAATTTATAGATACAAAATTAAAGTTATACAAGTCCGAGGGTGGTTTTAACCTCGCTACCCAAGGCTTTTACTTGCAACATATAGTTAAATACACTAAAGAGGAACAATGGGTACATATTTAAGATCCCCAGAATCTAAAGCTAAGAAAATGAACAACACAATAACAATATGGAAGAAAATGAAACATATTCTACATAAACCAATATCACTTCCTAAAAGCACAACCTGGTGGAACAATCCTTAGATTCCACATGGACAACTAAAGGCATAGTAACTATAAATGACTTGGTAACAGGAAATACATTTATTTCCAAGACGAGGGAGATGATGATGATTTCCATGATGTTTTTGTGATAGGGAAGATATCAAAATCTTGCAGAGAGCATATCCAACTGACAATCTCTTATAAAAAAAGATTAACTATTGGAACCAAGACATGAAAAGAATTGATGTTGGCACAAGATGGAGGGAAAGTTGGAGCATAACTAACGAAATTACAGTTAACGAAAATGTACGCTTAATCCAGTAAGGTCTGGGTGTCTTGTAAGGATCCGAAGGCGAGTGGGTAATCCGCCTCTACCATCAGTCCTATTAACCAACGTGCAATCATTGGATAATAAAATGGACGGGACATTAAAAACTGTAATATCTTATGTTTCACCGAGTCATGGCTGAACAACGACATGGATAACATACTGGGTTTTCGGTGCATCGGCAAGATATAACAGCTGCCTCCGGTAAGACAAGGGGTGGCGGTCTGTGTCTATTTGTAAATAACAGCTGGTGCAGGAAATCTAATATTAAGGAAGTCTCAAGGTTTTGCTCGCCTGAGGTAGAGTATCTCATGATAAGCTGTAGACCACCGTATTTATCAAGAGAGTTTTCATCTATATTTTTCGTAGCTGTCTATTTACCACTACAAACCGATGCTGGCACTAAGACCGCACTCAACGAGCTGTATAAGGCCATAAGCAAACAAGAAAATGTTCATCAATGGCCTGGCTCCCCCTCCACTCAGTATTTTTGTTAAACAGAAAACCCAAACATATGGCAGCAGATCCACAAGGTCTGCAATGAGAGGTGACTGTATAGTTCCCTTAAGAAAAAGCCCCTTTAGTAAATCCGCTTTCTCTGCGAGAGCTTCCCATGTCTGGAATACACTGCCATCAGACACACATAACTGCACCACCTATCACACTTTCACAAAAAACATGAAGACATGGCTAAAGGCCAATCAGATTTGTGAACATAATCCCTAGCTGTGTATTTCCGCTTTCCATGTTGTCTGTAGCTTATGGATTATTGGTACATTGTTTTCTCTTTATTCAACCCGCCCGCCACCCAACTGCCCTTCATCCACACAGTATTTCATGACCCTAAACTCGCCCGCCCCGCAGATATAACCGCGGAGACTGCGGCTTATGAGTTAACCAGCGCATCACTATTTTGTGTGTGCTCCATTAGTCTAACAGTGCTGTCTGGTTCTGATTCGTCTCAGCATCAGGCAGTGCAGAAGCCGACTAAAGAATGTGCGGTCTGCTGCTAGGTCCAGCTAGGACCCCTATCCTGGCTAGACTCCTCTGATGAAAGACACTACGACGTCTGCTGGACCTGCAACACTACACACACACAGTTTGGTGGATATCAGTTAAAAGTCTATTGTGTGACTTGAACAATATAGCTCAGAAGTGCGTCTTTTAATTGCACACAGTACTAGGGTAGCTCTAACATCCATGTGCATGTCTGAAAGACGACAACCCAATCTATTACTGACACGTTGGCCCCTGCATTACCAGACACTGGGTTATCAGCCTGGTCTCTGAGGTAAAGAATGAAAGATTTACAACTCTAAAGTAATTCAATGGCGTGAATTATGGCCCAACCTGGTCTGAGGTTGGTAGACATGATCATGGTATGTCTATCTCTGTGATCCCATGTTGCGTGCCCGATCCATGTGCACCCAGTATTCCTCAGACCGTACCGTGACCCACCTGAACAGAGCATTTGAAGGGTTATGGTTAGGAGGGGATGGGACACCACCATGGAGTCATGTGCTTTCTATTATACATGTACACACAACCACAGGAGAGTGGATTACTGCATTCCACAAAACACACACACGAGAGAGAGAGAGAGAGAGAGAGAGAGAGAGAGAGAGAGAGAGAGAGAGAGAGAGAGAGAGAGAGAGAGAGAGAGAGAGAGAGAGAGAGAGAGAGAGAGAGAGAGAGAGAGAGAGAGAGAGAGAGAGAGAGAGAGAGAGAGAGAGAGAGAGAGAGAGAGAGAGAGAGAGAGAGAGAGAGAGAGAGAGAGAGAGAGAGAGAGAGAGAGAGAGAGAGAGCTCTCCTGCAATTGTAAGTGTAGTGAAATATACCCTTATCAAACATATTAGCAGTATGCACAAAGCTGTAGGTAACAGAAGTCTCTCTCCTCTCCTCTTAGTTGACTCTTTCCATTGTAGCAGTGGCCCGGTCCATTGACTAGAGGATACTGTTGCATGGGGGGCCTGAGAGGCTTCCCTAATGTTAAAACAACGTCCGTTTCACTCATCTCTCATATATAAAACACTTCACCCCAATAACAATCTGTTGATTTAGCATTACACGTTTGGCTAGCAATCTCTTGAGCGTGTGTGTACGTGTGCCTCAATGGCACACTTGTGTCAGGCCTGGCCTTATAAACCATAAATCAATCCAATGCTGATTTATTGAGTCAGTTTACTCACACTCTCACACACACACACACTAAACTGTAAAGACGCAGGTTTTATTTGAACTGCGTAGACGTATGCTTTATGTAAGCTGGTAATTGGTATAGCACCTTCCTCTTTATCACACTCCAGAGTCTGGCCTTTAAAAAGTAGGGCCTATCATTAATGGAATGTTATTTGCAGGAAAGTTAAAGGGATGTGTGCAAAAGGCATAATATGTATCACTGTTTGGGAAATTAAAGGTACAGTGTTTTATAGTACGGACAGACTGTCAGAGATATAGTGAGACTGAAAGAAAGTATGGATCTAGACAGAGAGTGGAAAATATCCAGAGAGAGGAAGAGACGGAAAGATAGAACGAAAGATAGAGGTACCTGTCTGTGGTGTATTTGTCTCATTTATCACTCAGTAGTAGGTCTGGTTTTGGGGGGGCATTTGAAGCTCACAACCTGTCTCATCACTCCACAGGAGACGTGTGTGCGTGTGTGTGTGTGTGTGTGTGTGTGTGTGTGTGTGTGTGTGTGTGTGTGTGTGTGTGTGTGTGTGTGTGTGTGTGTGTGTATGTACAGTGGGGAGAACAAGTATTTGATACACTGCCGATTTTGCAGGTTTTCCTACTTACAAAGCATGTAGAGGTCTGTAATATTTATCATAGGTACACTTCAACTGTGAGACACGGAATCTAAAACAAAAATCCAGAAAATCACATTGTATGATTTTTAAGTAATTAATTTGCATTTTATTGCATGACATAAGTATTTGATACATCAGAAAAGCAGAACTTAATATTTGGTACAGAAACCTTTGTTTGCAATTACAGAGATCATACGTTTCCTGGAGTTCTTGACCAGGTTTGCACACACTGCAGCAGGGATTTTGTCCCACTCCTCCATACAGACCTTCTCCAGATCCTTCAGGTTTCGGGGCTGTCGCTGGGCAATACGGACTTTCAGCGCCCTCCAAAGATTTTCTATTGGGTTCAGGTCTGGAGACTGGCTAGGCCACTCCAGGACCTTGAGATGCTTCTTACGGAGCCACTCCTTAGTTTCCCTGGCTGTGTGTTTCGGGTCGTTGTCATGCTGGAAGACCCAGCCACGACCCATCTTCAATGCTCTTACTGAGGGAAGGAGGTCGTTGGCCAAGATCTCGGGATACATGGCCCCATCCATCCTCCCCTCAATACGGTGCAGTCGTCCTGTCCCCTTTGCAGAAAAGCATCCCCAAAGAATGATGTTTCCACCTCCACGCTTCACGGTTGGGATGGTGTTCTTGGGGTTGTACTCATCCTTCTTCTTCCTCCAAACACGTCGAGTGGAGTTTAGACCAAAAAGCTAAATTTTTGTCTCATCAGACCACATGACCTTCTCCCATTCTTCCTCTGGATCATCCAGATGGTCATTGGCAAACTTCAGACGGGCCTGGACATGCCCTGGCTTGAGCAGGGGGACCTTGCGTGCGCTGCAGTATTTTAATCCATGACGGCATAGTGTGTTACTAATGGTTTTCTTTGAGACTGTGGTCCCAACTCTCTTCAGGTCATTGACCAGGTCCTGCCGTGTAGTTCTGGGCTGATCCCTCACCTTCCTCATGATCATTGATGCCCCACGAGGTGAGATCTTGCATGGAGCCCCAGACCGAGGATGATTGACCGTCATCTTGAACTTCTTCCATTTTCTAATAATTGCGCCAACAGTTGTTGCCTTCTCACCAAGCTGCTTGCCTATTGTCCTGTAGCCCATCCCAGCCTTGTGCAGGTCTACAATTTTATCCCTGATGTCCTTACACAGCTCTCTGGTCTTGGCCATTGTGGAGAGGTTGGAGTCTGTTTGATTGAGTGTGTGGACAGGTGTCTTTTATACAGGTAACGAGTTCAAACAGGTGCAGTTAATACAGATAATGAGTGGAGAACAGGAGGGCTTCTTAAAGAAAAACTAACAGGTCTGTGAGAGCCGGAATTCTTACTGGTTGGAAGGTGATCAAATACTTATGTCTTGCAATAAAATGCAAATTAATTACTTAAAAATCATACAATGTGATTTTCTGGATTTTTGTTTTAGATTCCGTCTCTCACAGTTGAAGTGTACCTATGATAAAAATTACAGACCTCTACATGCTTTGTAAGTAGGAAAACCTGCAAAATCGGCAGTGTATCAAATACTTGTTCTCCCCACTGTATCTATGACTCCCTGTAGTGATGTGTGCCCATCCTGACATGTCATTTAACGTCTGGCAGTCGCTCAGTATAATGCCACTTTGTGTTTTATGACTCTCCCAGGAATACACACACACACACACACACACACACACACACACACACACACACACACACACACACACACACTGAGGTAACATCTGTGTCTATTCAACAGCTCACTCACAAGAGTTCACATTGGATTTATACCAAACACCAATTTGACACATAGGTAATTGTATAGGACAGAGAGTGGTTGGGTAAATTACATTGTGTGTTTTGAGTTATGCTCCCTTTAAAGCAGCCAGTCTTCTGTTGGAATCTGAATCAATACTTTTACATAAAACCTAAAGGGGTGATTCAGGCATCGACTCATTCATAGGCTTTCATGGGGTACAGTATGTAGTGTGTGTGTCTGTGTGTCTGTGTGCATGTGTGCATGTGTGTCTGTGTGCATGTGTGACTGGGGTGGACTGAGTTCTAAAACATGTCTGTGCTGCTAATGATTGACGAGCTCACGGGACCCTCAGAATGCCCTGACGTAATTAGCCTCCTCAACCCTCTCACACACGCACACACACACCACAGGGTAGGGCTTAATTCAGAATTTAGTTTAGATTTCTTGAATTGAAGTAGTAAACAGGATACAGGAATTAAAGGAAATACAATGGAATTAAGTGAAATTAAATGAAATTCAAACGCCTTCTTTTCTATATTAGGTGTAGTCTATACAAATATCAGTTTTGTACATAAAACATCAAAAATGACATTAAATCCACGACTATCAATTAGTCATTTAGCAGACACTTTTATCCAGAGTGACTTACGGCAATTAAGGTTAAGCGCTTTGCTGAACAGCACATTGATAGATTTTTCACCTAGTTGGCTCGTGGATTTGAACCAGCGACTTTTTGGTTACTGGCCCGACACTCTTAACCGCAAGGCTATCCACTGTCCCAAGGAAAACAAAACCTGTATGCGAATATTCAAAGTTATTTCATTAATCACTTAAATTTAGTTCAATATGGGGGAAATACTACGTTTCCCAGAATGCATTAGTTTAACCCTCAGGTGAACCCTGAGCCATTCAAAAAGAAGCCAAACAAATTAAATGGTTGATGGAAATATAATTGGCTATTCTCAAAAGAGTATATGAACATTGTTTCCAGAGAAAAGGGATATATTATTTGGTATGTGGAAGGGTGATCTGTCAGATTCAATGAAATTCATGTTCTATGACTGAGTGGAATTTATTTTAATTGCACTCAATTCTACTTCCTGTGGTGTGTGGCCAATTTAATTCAAATAAAAAAAATAAAAAAAAACATTTTTAGTCTTTTCCAAAATTCTGAATTGAGCCCAACCCTGATATACTTAAGTGATAATGCCAGAGAAGCCGGTGTTTGGAGGATATATTTGCACAGGTGTGTTCGTCTCGGGCCGGGCAAACCATGCCCATAAATCCTCCAAACACCGGCTTCAAGGACATTATCACTTTTATACAACGGGTTAACAACGTATTCACACAATGATTGACATATTTTCATTAACAAAATATTATTTTGATGAATTTATTCATACTATTTCATCCTTCCACAAGATATAGTTCCGAAACAAATCTAGGGTTGCTACCCAAGCCGGCTGGTCGTTCGTTCTATTGGTTCGGTTGCCAGAGACGCGACCCAGTCGTTCAGTCTTTTTGTTCTGTATCTATGGACGCGACCCAGTCGCTCGTTCTAAATGTTCCATTGCCATACTGGCTGGCAACGTTCTTATCCCTTGTTGCTAGCTAGCCAACTGTGGCTAACTTACAGTCACGTCAAACAGTGCAGACAGAATAACAACAGTAGCTGCATTTCTTTAAGCTGTTTTCGAGTGACATTTCTTTGGATACATAACAATGAGCTAATGAGGCATGATTTCTCCTGGCATAGAAAATGTGCTCTCTCGTTAGGACACGGTTGTTCAGAGGAGCTAGCCAACGACACAGCTAACACAATAACTTTAAACTGAAGCTGGAATGACTGCAAACTAGCTGCACTTAGTTTCGTTTGGCCTTTTTTCAATGACTTTTCTTTGTTTATGTCCATAAAAATGATGCCATTTGATTCATGATTTCGACTGGGGGAGAAACGCTGCCTGCCTCTCTCTCGTCCCGAATCCCGACACGTTCATTACTATGGAACAGTTGGAGATCGAATTTGAATATTGAAACAATGTTGCAAATGTCGGAGAGACAGTAGGGTTTTTACAAATCTCCGCTGTTGAAAACGAGATGTTAGTCGAAAAAAAATCGCTTTTTATAGTGGAGATCAAGTTTATAACTTCCCTGCCTGGGCTGATGAGACAGTGGATTACGCAGTCAGATGGAACAGAGTAAATATGCATTTTAAGCTCATAGCTTTAGCCTGTGGTAACTTGTGGAATAGACACCGGCTGGAATGCGGTTTTAACCAATCCGCATCCAGGATTAGACCCACCAGTTGTATAAACATACATACACACACACACACACACACAGAGTAATGAGAGCTTTATGTTACTGGGTTCATAGACGCCAGGGATTATGCTTCCCGCACATTAATCCAATAACTACATATCTTTGAGATCTGAGTGTGTGTATCTGTGTGCGCATGTGCTGGCACTCAGGCAGTCTAACTCAGGCAGTCCAACTCAGGCAGTCTAACTCAGGCAGTCTAACTCGGGCAGTCTAACTCAGGCAGTCTACCTCAGGCAGTCTACCTCAGGCAGTCTAACTCAGGCAGTCCAACTCAGGCAGTCCAACTCAGGCAGTCCAACTCAGGCAGTCTAACTCAGGCAGTCCAACTCAGGCAGTCCAACTCAGGCAGTCCAACTCAGGCAGTCCAACTCAGGCAGTCCAACTCAGGCAGTCCAACTCAGGCAGTCCAACTCAGGCAGTCTAACTCAGGCAGTCTACCTCAGGCAGTCTAACTCAGGCAGTCCAACTCAGGCAGTCCAACTCAGGCAGTCCAACTCAGGCAGTCCACCTCAGGCAGTCCACCTCAGGCAGTCCAACTCAGGCAGTCTAACTCAGGCAGTCTAACTCAGGGAACTTTGATGGAGGTGGAGGCCACAAAATCTGAACTCATCATGGGGGACTGCAGTGGTTCGCGGGTCTGCGTACCCACATCCATACGCACACATGCAGTCAGAGCCGGCCCTA
>NC_092090.1:63843598-63991098 GCF_045679555.1 Salvelinus alpinus
AAGGCGCAACAGCGCCCCTTCAACCTCAGGAGGCTGAAGAAATTTGGCTTGTCACCCAAAACCCTGACAAACTTTTACAGATGCACAATCGAGAGCATCCTGGCGGGCTGTAACACAGCCTGGTACGGCAACTGCGCCCTCCTCAACCGCAAGGCTCTCCAGAGGGTGGTGAGGTCTGCACAACGCATCACCGGGGCAAACTACCTGCCCTCCATGACACCTACACCACCTGATGTCACAGGAAGGCCAAATACATCATCGAGGACAACAACCACCCAAGCCACTGCCTGTTCACACCGCTACCATCCAGAAGGCGAGGTCAGTACAGGTGCATCAAAGCTGGGACAGAGAGAGTGAAAAACAGCTTCTATCTCAAGGACATCAGACTGCTAAACAGCAATCACTAACTCAGAGAGGCTGCTGCTTACATTGAGACCCAATCACTGGCCACTTTAATAAATGGATCACTAGTCACTTTAAACAATGCCACTTTAAATAATGGCACTAATAATGTTTAGATATCTTACATTACTCATATCACATGTATATACTGTATTTTATACCATCTATTGCACCTTTCCTATGCCGCTCGGCCATTGCTCATCCATATACTTATATGTACATATTCTCATTCACCCCTTTAGATTTGTGTGTATTAGGTAGTTGTTGGGGAATTGTTAGTGCAGTAATATCTAACAAGTAATCTGTCAGAACTAGAAGCAGAAGCATTTCGCTACACTCGCATTAACACCTGCTAACCATGTGTATGTGACCAATAAATGTTATTTGATTTTTGATTTTGAATAAGAGGATGTAGCACTGAGCTACTGTAGGCTGCAACGTCACTTCCTGGAGTAGCTCAAACGGCGCATGTTATGTCTCCATGAGACGCCATCTTAACCGACTTCATTTGGTTTCGAAGCGCTGTAGAGGCGTCACATAAGAATGATGGTGTGACGTGGTCAATGGCTTTGTCCATTCATATATATTGTCATTGGGTCACACTGATCACACAAACACGCATGAAACACATTTGTTACACACACATCGTGGTGTGATGTCTATTTTATTTATTTATTTTTATTTAACCTTTATTTAAAAAAATATATATATATATATATAAATATAGGACAAAACACACATCACGACAAGAGAGACAACACAACACTACATAAACAGAGACCTAAGACAACAACATAGCATGGCAACAACACATGACAACACAGCATGGTAGCAACACAACATGGTAGCAGCACAAAACATGGTACAAACATTATTGGGCACAGACAACAGCACAAAGGGCAAGAAGGTAGAGACAACAATACATTACGCAAAGCAGCCACAACTGTCAGTACGAGTGTCCGTGATTGAGTCTTTGAATGCAGAGATGGAGATTAAACTGTCCAGTTTCAGTGTTTGTTGCAACTCGTTCCAGTCGCAAGCTGCAGCGAACTGAAAAGAGGAGCGACACAGTGGTGTGTGTGCTCTGGGGACCTTTAACAGAATGTGACTGGCAGAACGGGTGTTGTATGTGGAGGATGAGGGCTGCAGTAGGCATCTCAGATAGGGGGGAGTGAGGCCTATGAGGGTTTTATAAATAAGCATCAGCCAGTGGGTCTTGCGACGGGTATACAGAGATGAGTTTACAGAGGAGTATAGAGTGCAGTGATGTGTCCTATAAGGAGCATTGGTGGCAAGTGGTAAAGAAATTATAGCCGCTCGAGAGCACCCTTACCTGCCAATCTATAAATTATGTCTCCGTAATCTCGCATGGGTAGGATGGTCATCTGAATCAGGGTTAGTTTGGCAGCTGGGGTGAAAGAGGGGCGATTACGATATGTCTATGGAGTGGATTGACAGTGTATAGTACGTGTAGTGAATGTCCCATAGTGATAGCATGAGTCTCTTTGCTAGGCCCTTCTTGTCTGTCCCTCCCTGCTAGATAAATCAGCAGCCTTGTCTGCGGATGAGACAGTTTGTATGTGCTTCTCACAATCAGGCTTAGCACTGCAAGCTGTGTTGGGGGTTTATCCTTCTAATCAAGATGAAATGTCAGACACACACACACACACCGCATTTAACCATCTCAATCCCAGAGCATGTTATGATTGTGATAAAAGCAGAACATCCTGGAGGAGAAGAGAAGAGGGGAACAGAGAGTGACATAACAAACATGAGGGGCATCACTCGAAGGCATCCGCTATCTCTAAGGTGACCCAGCTGTGATGTCATCAGCACAGAGAGTCGGCTCTGATTCCCCGGCTGAAAGTCCAGCAGAGAAACACGTGACTCACTGAGGAGAACCTTTCCCTCTTGTTGTTCACTGTTTGCCCAAACACTCAATGACTTGCATGAATGCTCGAACACGCACGCACGCACGCACGCACACACACACACACACACACACACACACAGTGAGAGGCATCCTGCTTACATGTGATCTATAATTCAATAAAGTCACCTCCCTCTATGTGGGAGGAAATCTTGCTGAGAGGGGTCAGATAAATGAGAGGGGGGGGGGGGTCGGAGGGGTAGTCAAAGAGATTGACTAACATTAAAGCTAGAAATGGGGAAAGGGGAAAAATGGAGAAAGAGTGTAACTCTAGTACCTGAGGCGGGGGGGGGGCTGAGGCGTTTAGCCGCTGGTGCCAGAGAGCTTTTACGAGTCTGCGGTCAGACAGAAATAAAATTCAATGGAGCGACTGAATGGTCTGTCACACACAAACACACACAGATGCGCGCACACACACGCGGTCGAATGGCCTCTGAGAAATCACTGTTTGGGTTTTTATAATGTCACAGTAATTCCACGTCTCCATCACCCATAATGCAGTGTGACTGAACGAGCATTCTGAGACACACACACTCAAGTCGCTGGGAAGGAGGGAGGGATGCGGACAGCAGGGGAGAGACACACAGCTCATTCAAATGCCAACGTGACTTCGTACCTATACCGGATATTTCGGGAGATGTTGATAACAACCACATGATTAAACATCGGTACTATGTGGATGCCACGATAGCAGTGATTCTCTCTCTCTCTCAACGAGCTATTAGAGAAGAGGTGTTTTAAGGGGGAGAAAAAGATTGAGAGATGGTGGAGGGGTGGAGAGAAAGGGTCAAAGATAAAGAAGCTCTCGGTGTCCCTCACACACACACACACACACACACACACAGGTTGCTTAGTGTGGTATCCAGTGTCGTTGCCATGGAAGTTATGAACGATCAGATCACAGGATTCTGTCTGTCTCTCTCTCTCTCTCTCTCTGTGCGTCCGTCTGTCTGTCTGAAATAGCAGGAAGGTTCCCGGAGTGTTATTACACTCAGCTACTGTCCTATTACTGGACATGCTTCAGTTGGTAAAGCATGGCGTTTGCAACGCAAGGTTGTGGGTTCCATCCCCGGTGCCACCCACACGTGAAAATGTATGCACGCATGACTGTAAGTCGCTTTGGATAAAACTGTCTGCTAAATGTCATATATTATAATATTATTACTATCTTATGTTAGTGTGGTTATTGCTATGGGCGCTCCCATCGGACGTAGGGAGACATGTCTTCTTACAATGGGGTATCCAATGTGCCACTGTGTGTGAACACGCCGGTCTGTATGTTTGAGATCAGTGGATATTAAATCCCGTTTCACTGACCTCCAAAACAGCAAGTCATCCTCCAGCAGGAATGATAATGATGATGGTTCTCCGAGTCCAGACCAGGCGTTTGAGGCTGATGAGGCAGAAACACACCATTAGACAAGGCTGGGCGGGGGCTACATGATTGGACGAACCACTTTGGAGGGGGACGGAGACATAAGCATGAAAATATGGGGGAGAAAACAGAGGGTTTTAACCAAGCCTCTCTTAAATGTCCATTGCTCTTCATGCCACTCTGAGTAGTGTTTGTAAGTCCCCGTCTGTGTATTTCTGAGTAGGAGTTGTGGAGGGTTCTGAGGCTCTGATAGATTGAATGGAAGGATGGATGTGGAGGAGTATAAAACAGACAAGCAAGACCAAACACATTACCTCACTAAGTGGCGCTGTGTGTGTGTTTGTGTGCGTGTGTGTGCACGCCTGTGTGTTATCGGGAGGGGAAAAGGTGATCTCCCTGCCTGGGAACTCCCTACCCTTGGAGAGGGCGCCGAGGGTGGCACCACACACACTGTTTGATCTCATGATCGGGTCAGAGCTGAGACTAACAATAGCCCCAATAGTCCGGTGTTGAGAGCATTTTGGGTAACCTATCCCCTACACACGAACCGCTCACACAGATTGTGAGTGTGAGTGAGTGAGTGAGAGAGAGAGAGAGAGAGAGAGAGAGAGAGAGAGAGAGAGAGAGAGAGAGAGAGAGAGAGAGAGAGAGAGAGAGAGAGAGAGAGAGAGAGAGAGAGAGAGAGAGAGAGAGAGAGAGAGAGAGAGAGAGAGAGAGAGAGAGAGAGAGAGAGAGAGAGAGAGAGAGAGAGAGAGAGAGAGAGAGAGAGAGAGAGAGAGAGAGAGAGAGTGAGAGAGAGAGAGAGAGAGAGAGAGAGAGACACTGAAATTAGGGGTTTTATGACTGGATCATGCCTCAGAGACCCTTCAAGATGGAGGGACCTAACGGTCAGCTCTCACAAAATGGAGGAGTAGTGAGGTGAGGAGAGCAAGACAGAAACAGGACAGATAGAGGTACAGTAAGAGAGCGAGAGAGAGAGATCTATTTGCAGAGTATCCACATTAATTTACTGTCAGTGTATAGGCTGTAGTTGTTTCACTTGAGGCTTTGAATGGGATTCTCTCAGACCAACCAATGGTCAAATACTCCCTGTGTTTGAAATGGAGAGCTTTCTGGTAGGGCAAAAGTTCTCCTGGTATTTCCTTACCAAAAGTTTGTTGTGGATAAGAAAGATTGACAAAGGGAGGAATGCAAAAGAGAGGCAAAAAAAGAGAATACATTTCATGTAGAAAAGTTGTGTATCTAGGTGTGTGTGTGTGCGTGTGTGTGTGTGTGTGTGCGTGTGTGTGTGTGTGTGTGGAGAGCCAGTTCCAGATCATAATGTGATAATGGGGTAAGAATAGCAGTTTGGCCTCAACCCATTTACACACACACACACACACACACACACACACACACACACACACACACACACACACACACACACACACAGCTCCATTTTCACATCAGTCTCTATGGAGCCTCCTTTAATTTATCCCAGAGAGGAGGAATATGTGTCTCGTCTATCCCAGGGAGAGGCAGGCGAGGCTAGGCACAGCTCACAGCACTATGGGGGTGTCTCTCTGGAAGACCTCTCTTTAGAATACCACATAACACATCATTAATCAGCACTATCCCAACAGAACAAATGTAGAAATGAATGTGTCTAACATATTCTTGTTTTAATCTTCTCTTTACTGTGTCTTCCCCTGTTCAATAGCCTATTCAGTCATGGGAAATCTGCTTTCTTTTTGTATCAAATGATATTTAATAGTCGAAAAGCTTCGGGCCTCAGCAGAGAACAACTTTAATCAAGGAAGTTCCTTCTTTGTGACCGTGTGCTGTTGAGACGTTCGCAAGACTCATGTCTCTCTCCCTCTTTCTTTTCTTCCCTTGTTTCACTCCGTCTACAGAATAACTAATCTGCCTCCCTCCGTCACCGCTCCACTTCAAACGTTAAACATTCCCCCAACGTTTCCCTTATATTCCCTGAACATTTGCCTTGGCATTATCTTATATATATTTTTTATCTGCAAAATATTGAGTTTCTCTTTTTGTCACTCTTCATAATCCATCCAGTGGCGTTGAATTATCAGTGACTGTTTGCTGAACAGAGACTGATGTTAATGTGTTTCAATGTTATTCATAAAATACCCCTCAAACAAAATGAAGTCAAGTAAATCATACTGATGTTGTCGATCATGTTGAGACCCACCAATAACCCCTCCTTTCTATTTACGTTGCCTAGGTGATGCCGGAGCAGCTGGTGTTGCTTTTGGAGCTTCTGCTGGAGGAGGCGGAGCTAAGTGTGACATCACTGCGTACGATCAAGAGAACCTACGATCTACCGAAGCAGGACGCTGAGGTGACACTGCACACACACGTGTATATAGTATGTATAAGCTGGAAGTAGAAGCCTAAGTATTGATGTAGTTTACTCCAGGGTTAGGGGACAATAATATATTTACGAATATATATATTTAAAATAATATATACTGTACCAGTCAAAAAATTTCTCAATTTTTTTTACTATTTCTACATTATAGAATAATAGTGAAGACAGCAAACTATGAAATAACACATGGAATCATTCTCTCAACCAGCTTTACCTGGAATTATTTTCCAACAGAATTCGTAGGCGAACGAATAAACCCCCGCTGCCTTCCGTTCTACTAGCTAACGTGCAATCATTGGAAAATAAAATCAACGACCTACGAGGAAGATTTACCAACGGGACATTAAAAACTGTAATATCTTATGCTTCACGGAGTCGTGGCTGAACAACGACATTATCAACATACAGCTGGCTGGTTATACGCTGTATCTACCTAAAGAGTTTTCATCTGTATATTTCGTAGCTGTCTACAAACCACCACAGACGGACGCTGGCACTAAGACTGCACTCAATGAGCTGTACACCGCCATAACCAAACAGGAAAACGCTCATCCAGAGGCGGTGCTCCTAGTAGCCGGGGACTTTGATGCAGAGAAACTTAAATCCGTTTTACCTAATTTCTACCAGCATGTTAAATGTGCAACCAGAGGGGGAAAAAACTCTAGACCACCTTTATTCCATACACAGAGACGCGTACAAAGCTCTCCCTCGCCCTCCATTTGGCAAATCTGACCATAATTCTATCCTCCTGATTACTGCTTACAAGCAAAAATTAAAGCAGGAAGCACCAGTGACTCTGTCAATAAAAAAGTGGTCAGATGAGGCAGATGCTAAGCTACAGGACTGTTTTGCTAACACAGACTGGAATATGTTTCCCGGGATTCTTCCTATGGCATTGAGGAGTACACCACATCAGTCATTGGCTTCATCAATAAGTGCATTGATGTGACCGTATGTACAGTTGAAGTCGGAAGTTTACATACACCTTAGCCAAATACATTTAAACTCTGTTTTTCATATTTCCTGACATTTAATCTGAGTAAAAAGTCTTAAGGTCAGTTATCATCACCACTTTATTTTAAGAATGTGAAATGTCAGAATAATAATAGAGAGAATTATTTCTTTCAGCTTTTATTTCTTTCATCACATTCCTAGTGGGTCAGAAGTTTACATACACTCGATTAGTATTTGGTAGCATTGCCTTTAAATAGTTTAACTTGGGTCAAACGTTTCGGGTAGCCTTCCACAAGCTTCCCACAATACAATAAGTTGGGTGAATTTTGGCCCATTCCTCCTGACAGAGCTGGTGTAACTGAGTCAGGTTTGTAGGCCTCCTTGCTCGCACACACTTTTTCAGTTCTGCCCACAAATGTTCTATAGGATTGAGGTCAGGGCTTTGTGATGGACTCTCCAATACCTTGACTTTGTTGTCCTGAAGCCATTTTGCCACAACTTTGGAAGTATGCTTGGGGTCATTTTTTTTATTTTATTTTTTAAAATCACCTTTATTTAACCAGGTAGGCTAGTTGAGAACAAGTTCTCATTTACAACTGCAACCTGGCCAAGATAAAGCATAGCAGTGTGAACAGACAACAACACAGAGTTACACATGGCGTAAACAATAAACAAGTCAATAACACAGTAGGGGACAAACAAAAAAAAAGAGTCTATATACATTGTGTGCAAAAGGCATGAGGAGGTAGGCAATAAATAGGCCATAGGAGCGAATAATTACAATTTAGCAGATTAACACTGGAGTGATAAATCATCAGATGATCATGTGCAAGTAGAGATACTGGTGTGCAAAAGAGCAGAAAAGTAAATAAATAAAAACAGTAAGGGGATGAGGTGGGTAAATTGGGTGGGCTGTTTACAGATGGACTATGTACAGCTGCAGCGATCGGTTAGCTGCTCAGATAGCAGATGTTTAAAGTTGGTGAGGGAAATAAAAGTCTCCAACTTCAGCGATTTTTGCAATTCGTTCCAGTCACAGGCAGCAGAGAACTGGAAGGAAAGGCGGCCAAATGAGGTGTTGGCTTTTGGGATGATCAGTGAGATATACCTGCTGGAGCGCGTGCTACAACAGTCTGTGCTACATTGTCCATTTGGAAGACCCATTTGCGACCAAGCTTTAACTTCCTGACTGATGTCTTGAGATGTTGCTTCAATATATCCACATACTTTTCCTCCTTATGATGCCATCTATTTTGTGAAGTGCACCAGTCCTTCCTGCAGCAAAGCACCCCCACAATATGATGCTGCCACCCCCGTGCTTCGCGGTTGGGATGGTGTTCTTCGGCTTGCAAGTCTCCCCCTTTTTCCTCCAAACATAACGATGGTCATTATGGCCAAACAGTTCTATTTTTGTTTCATCAGACCAGAGGACATTTCTCCAAAAAGTATGATATTTTTCCCCATGTGCAGTTGCAAACCGTAGTCTGGCTTTTTTAAGGCGGTTTTGGAGCAGTGGCTTCTTCCTTGCTGAGCGGCCTTTCAGGTTATGTCGATATAGGACTCGTTTTACTGTGGATATAGATACTTTTGTACCTGTTTCCTCTAGCATCTTCACAAGGTCCTTTGCTGTTCTGGGATTGATTGTCACTTTTCGCACCAAAGTACGTTCATCTCTAGGAGACAGAACGTTTCTCCTGCCCGAGCGGTATGACGGCTGCGTGGTCCCATGGTGTTTATACTTGCGTACTATTGTTTGTACAGATGAACATGGTACCTTCAGGCATTTGGAAATTGCTCCCAAGTATGAACCAGACTTGTGGAGGTCTACAATTATTTTTCTGAAGTCTTGGCTGATTTCTTTTGATTTTCCCATGATGTCAAGCAAAGAGGCACTGAGTTTGAAGGTAGGCCTAGAAATACATCCACAGGTACACCTCCAATTGACGCAAATTATGTCAATTAGCCTATCAGAAGCTTCTAAAGCCATGACATAATTTTCTGGAATTTTCCAAGCTGTTTAAAGGCACAGTCAACTTTGACTTCTGACCCACTGGAATTGTGATACAGTGAATTGTAAGGGAAATAATCTGTCTGTAAACAATTGTTGGAAAAATTACTTGTCATGCACAAAGTAGATGTCCTAACCGACTTCCCTAAACTATAGTTTGTTAACAAGACATTTGTGGAGTGGTTGAAAAACTAGTTTTAATGACTCCAACCTAAGTGTATGTATACTTCAGACTTCAACTGTACATACCCCAACCAGAAGCCATGGATTACAGGCAACATCCGCACTGAGCTAAAGATTAGAGCAAGGAACGGGACTCTATCCCGGAAGCTAATAAGAAATCCTGCTATGCTCTCCGAAGAGCCATTAAACAGACAAAGTGTCAATACAGGACTAAGATTGAATTGTACTACAACGGCTCCTACGCTCGTCGGATGTGGCAGGGCTTGCAAACCATTGCAGACTACAAAGCGAAGCACAGCCAAGAGCTGCCCAGTGACACGAGCCTACCAAACGACTACTTCTATGCTCGCTTCGAGGCAAATAACACTGAAACATGCATGAGAGCACCAGCTGTTCCGGACGACTGTGTGATCACGCTCTTTGCAGCCAATGTGAGTAAGACCTTTAAACAGGTCAACATTCACAAGCCTGCAGGGCCAGACGGATTACCAGGACATGTACTCCGAGCATGTTTTAAGCAGACCCAAGAACACTAAGTCAACCTGCCTAAATGCCTACCGACCCGAAGCACTCACGTCTGTAGCCATGAAATGCTTGGAAAGGCTGGTCATGGCTCACATCAAAACCATTATCACAGAAACCCTAGACCCAGTCCAATTTGCATACCACCCTAACAGATCCACAGAGGATGCAATCTCTATTGCACTCCACACTGTCCTTTCTCACCTGGACAAAAGGAACACTTATGTGAGAGTGCTATTCATTGACTACAGCTCAGCGTTCAACACCATAGTGCCCTCAAAGCTCATCAATAAGCTAAGGACCCTGGGACTAAACACCTCCCTCTGCAACTGGATCCCGGACTTCCTGACGGGCCGCCCCCAGGTGGTAAGGGTAGGTAACAACACATCCGCCACGCTGATCCTCAACACAGGGGTCCCTCAGGGGTGCGTGCTCAGTACCCACTTGTACTCTCTGTTCACTCATGACTGCACAGCCAGGCACGACTCCAACACCATCATTAAGTTTGCCGATGACACAACAGTGGTAGGCCTGATCACCGACAAGAAAGAGACAGCCTATAGGGAGGAGGTCAGAGACCTGGCCGTGTGATGCCAGGACAACAACCTCTCCCTCAATGTGATCAATACAAAGGATATGATTGTGGGCCGAGGAAAAGGAGGACCGAGCACGCCACCATTCATATCGGCAGGGCTGTAGTGGAGCAGGTTGAGAGCTTCAAGTTCCTTGGTGCCCACATCACCAACAAACTACATGGTCCAAGCACACCAAGACAGTCGTGAAGAGGGCACAACAAAACCTTTTCCCCCTCAGGAGACTGAAAATATTTGGCATGGGTCCTCAGATCCTCAAAAGGTTCTACAGCTGCACCATCAAGAGCATCCTGACTGGTTGCATCACTGCCTTGTATGGCAACTGCTCGGCCTCCGACCGCAAGGCACTACAGAGGGTAGTGCGTATGGTCCAGTACATCACTGGCGCAAAGCTTCCTGCCATCCAGGTCCTCTATTCCAGGCGGTGTCAGAGGAAGGCCCTAAAAATTGTCAAAGACTCCAGCCACCCTAGTCATAGACTGTTCTCTCTGCTACCACACAGCAAGCGGTACCAGAGCGCCAAGTCTAGGTCCAAGAGGCTTCTTAACAGCTTCTACCCCCAAGCCATAAGACTCCTGAACATCTAATCAAATGGCTACCCAGACTATTTGCATCCGTTCACCTACTCTGTGTCTCACAAAGACACAGCGGTTGGAACCAAAAATCTCACATTTGGACTCATCAGACCAAAGGACAGATTTCCACCGGTCTAATGTCCTTTGCTTGTGTTTGTTGACCCAAGAAAGTCTCTTATTTTATTGTTGTCCTTTGGGGCGGCAGGTAGCCTTGGGCCAGTAACCGAAAGGTTGCTAGATCAAATCCCAGAGCTGACATGGTAAAACTTATGTCGTTCTGTTCCTGAACAAGCCAGTAAACCCACTGTTCCTAAGCCGTCATTGTAAATACGAATTTGTTCTTAACTGACTTGCCTAGTTTAAATAAAAATAGTAGTGGTTTCTTTGAAGCAATTTGACCATGAAGCCTGATTCACGCACTCTCCTCTGAACAGTTCATGTCCGCCTTGGTCAGGGAGGTGACCAAGAACCCGATGGTCACTCTGACAGAGCTTCAGAGGTTCTCTGTGGTGATGGAAGAAACTTCCAGAAGGACAACCATCATCTGCAGCACTTCACAAATCAGGCATTTATGGTAGAGTGGCCAGACGGAAGCCACTCCTCAGTAAACGGCACATGACAGCCCGCTTGGAGTTTGCCAAAAGGCACTTAAGGACTCTCAGACCATAAGAAACAAGATTCTCTGGTCTGATGAAACCAAGATTGAACTCTTTCGCCTGAATGTCAAGCGTCACGTCTGGATGAAACCTGGCACCATCCCTACGATGAAGCATGGTGGTGACAGCATCATGCTGTGGGGATGTTTTTCTTTGGCAGGGAATGTGAGACAAGTCAGGATGGAGGGAAAGATGAACGGAGCAAAGTACAGAGAGATCCTTGATGAAAACCTGATCCAGAGCGCTCAAGACCTCAGACCGGGGCGAAGGTTCACTTTCCAACAGGACAAAACCCCTAAGTTTGCACTGCGATGCAGTGTCTTAGACCGCTGCGCCACTTGGGAGATTCCATCCACAAAGTTTTTAATGCTTATCAATTGCCTTGCACCAAGGAAATACAACATACAGGACTCTTAAAGAATTTCATTTAAATGTTAATTGTATTGTTTTGATCACAGAAACAATGAGAAAATATGGAAAAATAAATAATTAAATGTTCATTATATAAAGCAGCCCGTGCAATCATCTGCCAGAGAGTAGCCCCAATCGGCCCGAGCCCCAACTAATACATTTGGGCCAGATAACTCACACTGGAATCGGCCCGAGCTCAATCCCCGCATCGTAGCCATAAGTAATACTGCCGAAGGCGGCCCAGACTCGGGCCACATGACGTCAGCCGAGTGCCCCAACTCAGCCGGAATCGGCCCAGATCCACTGTGCTAGCTGGGACGCAGTAGGTTTCACTTCCCCACCCGTCAATCTTTTTAAAGACTCGACGGAGCTCAGTGCCTTCTTCAATCATGCAAAGACGGGCAGCATGAAGGTCTCGTCATTGATTTTGCTGGAAAGGGGTAGAAATTGTGCTTTACAATGGTATTCATATTACAGTTGACCTGGAAGTATTACGTTTTTGAGGCGCTAAAATAAGGTAAATTGTACGTTACAGCGTGATGTACAAAAGTGTGTTAGCTAACTATACACTTTAATGGTGTTTATGCGTAGGATAAGGTGTGTGGGGGGTTGTGGTGGGAGTTACGTGTGTGTGTGTGTGTGTGTGTGTGTGTGTGTGTGTGTGTGTGTGTGTGTGTGTGTGTGTGTGTGTGTGTGTGTGTAGGGGCTTTACTGTACTCTAGCATTAAGTGCAGCATTAAGTGCAGCAGTCAGAGTAAGCACAGCTGTGTTAAAGCTGGAAACTAAACAAGTTAAGCTGTCATTAACACATGCCCTGTCTTGAAAAGAATGAGTTTGATACATTTTTCCTCTCTTATATGAAGCCATAGTCGTTACAGTCTATGACCTTTTTGGAAGGAGAAATCAATAACTGATGTGTGGCTCAGATGTTAGTCCATTTACGGTAGTCATGCAGTAAGTGATTGGTGCTGTGAAATGTTCAGTATACTGTACAGTATGTACTGTAGGGCTACATTATCAACACCATTTACGTTTTAGTTGAACCGAACTGAGCATCTTTTGTTGGGACCTATTAAAAAAATGAACATCTTAAGCCAGGAATGAAAGACTTCCTACTGAGAATGTACTTCACTTCTAAGAATCAATTGGGTGTAAGAATAAAAGACTGTAAAGGATGTGAGTGTACAGTACTTGGCTGGCCTTCAGTGGTTCAACATGAGAAGGTCTCTGTCTGGGCCTCTGCAGTCTGGCTGGGGGTAGGAGGCCAACAGACATGTTCATCTACAAATACCAGGAGGAAAAACTAAATGGTCCCTAAAAATATCCTGAGTTGTCACACAGACACATACGCACGTGTGTCCGGCCATTCCTCCAATGCTTTTTCTTTCTTACCCTCCAACCTTTCCACAAAATGAATGATCAATGTGTTTGAAAAGTTCAATAAATAAAAGCTTAAGTGCAGCATCACGTCTCCCCTGTTATGTTAGGTTAGCAGTGTTTACTTCATGGAGGTGTAGCTGGTTAAAGTGTGGGAATTCATCACGCTTGAGGTGCTGTCAGTTATGGTTAGTGCTCTGTCCTTCCATTTGAATGGTGTAGAATGTGTGTGAGATGTGTGTGTGAGTATTTAATGTAGTGCGAAGGATAGTGTGCGAGCACTGGCTTCAACGCATGTGGGTCTTTCCATTTCATTTCAGCAAGTCATGACACCCACCATCTCAGATTGTTCTGAAATCGTTTCTGTAGTTAGAAACAGATACGATAAGTATTCCTGCTACATTATTTATTCGAAATACAATTTGATCTTTGAGAAATTAAGCTAATTTGATTGCACCCAAATTGGCCATTTTTATTTATAGGATTCATATAATATTCAATAAATATAGTACCTAACATCTGATTTAGACCAAACTTTTTTCCAACAATAGGTAAGACATGAGGAATCCAGAAATTGGTCAAAAGCTACCCACGGATGTAGTATGTTACATAAACCTAACAACTTCAATGACTAATTTCTCTGAACAGGGGATAAAAACATCATCAAATACACTGAGAATACATTACATAGTATGAAGAAGCAATACTCTGAGCCGCAGCTCCATACCACTTGTCAAACATAGAGAACTGATACTGTATACTCATTGTTGGGGTGGGATTGATGTTGGGGGCCCGTGGAGGGCTTTTGACCATTTCTTTGAATTTGTCATGTTTTAACTCATTGTTAGAAAAAAGCTTGGTCCAAATCAGATGTTAGGTACTATAAGAGAAAATTGCCAATTTGGTTGCAATCAATTAGCTTAATTTCTCAGAGATCTAATTATATTTCAACAAAATAATGTTGCAAGAATGCCAATCTTACCCGTTTCTAACAACAGAAATCATAGCAGAACAATCTGAGATTGTGGGTGTCGAAATCCTATTGTGGTTTTTGAGGTGGAACGGCCCATGTGTGTGTGTGTGTGTGTGTGTGACTGCATGTGGCAGTGTACTGTATGAGTACAGTATGTGTGTGCATGTATGAGAGCGAATGCGTGACTGTGGCTCGCTTTCTTTCATGTGTGTCTCGGGATGTGTGGGTTGGTGCTTACGCGTGCGCGCGCGTGTGTGTGTGTGTGGGCCATCTGTCGGTCAAGCATACAGGGCACATTGTACCACAGAAGGCCTTATTGCCCACGCTAGGTTGAAGGGTCCTATCAGAGAGGAAAGGAGTCTGTTACACCAAACCACACCAAAGACAGTCCTCGTGTGTAGAAGCAGAGCAGGAGGACGAGAGAGAGAGAATAAGACAGATAGACAGAGAACTGCAGGGTTGGCATCTGCGTTTCATAAAGATGTTTTACTCTGTTTTAAAATAATTTAGACATACAGTAACCTTTTACCAGACTATAATGGAAAACTGTCATTTATTAACACATTTTGGATATTATCAACAATAAAATACTGTGAAAACGTTTTACTGCAGTATACTGTAAATGATGGTGCATTGTGGTAAAATTATGTGGGTGGGGAAAGAATTGCTGTATTTTGATACTGTACTGTACTTCCATCCCGCAGAATACAGTGCTGTACCGTATTTTTGGAGCGACAAAAACCTTTTGACCACTAGTGGGTGCATGGTATTGTTGGCGTGCCTTGTAAGAGGCTATATTTGTTGCAGCCATTAGTAATAGTGCTTTACCAATTTAAAATGTATAGGAGACAGATTGGCATTAAGTCTTGAACCTTAAATGGTTGAGCATTTTGGCCTGTTTTGCCCTATAGTCTCTTCCAGTATGGGAAAAAACATCCATTATTTTACCAGGTAAGTTGACTGAGAACACGTTCTCATTCACAGCAACAACCTGGGGAATAGTTACAGGGGAGAGATGAATGAGCCAATTGTAAACTAGGGATTATTAGGTGACCGTGATAGTTTGAGGGCCAGATTGGGAATTTAGCCAGGACACCAGGGTTAACACCCCTACTCTTACGATAAGTGCCATGGGATCTTTAATGACCTCAGAGAGTCAGGACTCCCATTTAACATCCCATCTGAAAGACAGCACCCTACACAGGGCAGTGTCCCCAATCACTGCCCTGGGGCATTGGGATATTTTTTAGACCAGAGGAAAGAGTGCCTCCTACTGGCCCTCCAACACCACTTCCAGCAGCATCTGGTCTCCCATCCAGGGACTGACCAGGACCAACCCTGCTTAGCTTCAGAAGCAAGCCAGCAGTGGTATGCAGGGTGGTACGTTAAGGCCTTTAGAAATGGAAGGGATATAAAACACTAAATATTCATTGATATGCTGTGATATGTAAACACTACCTTGCAGCCAACCTGCTTGCACCAATCCCCTGTAATTACAATAATAATACATTGAAATACAAACCTCACTCCCGTCAATGAATTTATTTAATTCATCCATTCATTCATTAATACATTACGATTAGAGTAGGATATAACTTTTTTACAGTGTAATACAGTCAATTCTACGATATTGTACTGTGTCATTACTTAGTACTTGCTTTGATACCATATTTACATTACTGCAATACGAAATACAGTAAATTACTTGCCAATTAGCTGCCTGTAAGTTACTGTCAAATTCACAGCAACCCCTTTACAGTGCAGGGAAGGAACATGATCAGCAAGTTTAGGCCAACATGTATTGTAATTAATGTGCGTATCTGTTTGAACGCCCTCCAGGCCACCCTGCTCTCTGTGCTGGGTTGCATTCCTGGGGAGAGCCCTTGGGGTAGCCAGCTGCCTGGTGCCCCTCTCACCCCCTTCTTACCCCCCTCACTGGGCCTCTGTCTCTCTCTTGAGGGGAGACGCACCAATTACACAGGACATTCCTACATTTATTACCCCACACACACACACATATCCAGGATGTCACGAGCAGGATTGATTGATTGCAAAAATGAGAGACACGAAAGAGGTTGGGATCTGAAAAAGAAAAGGCTGCTGGACCTATTGAAAGAGCAAGGTGGGAAAAAAGAGCGGGAAAGAGAGAAATAAAGCACTGAAACGGCAGTAAGTGATGTGATATTACTACCGTTGCAAAATTCCAGGAACTTTCAATCAATTCCCGGTTTATATTATAAGAGAGAGAGAGAGAGAGGGGTCATCTGAGGCCTATGAAGCTCATGTTTATTCAGAAGGCTGCAGAGGTAAAGGGAGCCTTCAGAGACGCTGTTATCAAAGGAGCGTTGCCCAGCTCTGCTTCTCACGCCCCCCACACCAGGTGGAAGGGAAAACAGTGTGTGCGCATGTGTGTGTCAGTCCATACATCTGTGTGGGTGTGTGAATCATCAAGCGAGACATGAGAAGGAAAAAGAATCCTCAGTATTGCTGCTTCCATCTAGGTGAATTTATCGTCTAGGAGAGAGAGAAAAACACCCCCCCGTAGCAATAAATCACAAATCACTCCCGTCACGAGGCTAGTAGAATAACAGCGTAAGGCTAAAACACACATGCACGAACGCACGCACGCACACAAAAACATGAGGAGGGATGATGATGGAGGCGGGGACAGAGCCAGTCTCTGATCTCTCCGGTCACCGTGGTAACAGAGCTCCCATTGATCCTCTGGGAGAAAGGCCAGGCACCATCCTACACACACACACACACACACATGCAGAGAGAGTGAGTGTGTGAGAGAGAGGGAGAGCTTGCTGGTCTAAAGTGTTTTGTATGGCTCCTATCATGAGCTCTTCCAATATGTGTGTTTCAGGTGAGGCATCGCTGGTGTGAGCTGGTGGTCAAACATAAATACGCTCAGGCTTATGGAGATGTGGAGCACTTCCTCGTACACGACCAGGTAACACACACACACGCTGCCTCTCTCTCACACAACACAGACTCTTGTGCAAAAGCATGTTGTGGGTGTGTATCTGTATGTTAGGCTGATTGTATTTGTGTGTGTTGTCTCTCCAGGCCATGGGTGTTTATCTGTACGGGGAGCTGATGGTTCAAGAGGACTCTAGGCAACAGGCGCTGGCCAGGCGCTGCCTCTCATTGGTCCAGAACGAAATGGACCAATCAGCTCGCAGGGTGGTAGAGGAGATGGTCCTATGAGGTGGCACACAAAAAGGTACTGACCCACCCAGCTGTGCCATCTCATAATCATAGGTA
The DNA here is from genome assembly GCF_045679555.1 of Salvelinus alpinus. NCBI lineage: Eukaryota > Metazoa > Chordata > Actinopteri > Salmoniformes > Salmonidae > Salvelinus > Salvelinus alpinus. The sequence goes on from NC_092090.1 coordinate 63,861,202, forward strand.
CCATTTGTTTCTGAACATGATTATGTTAAAAGTGATAATGGTCCCTTGTTGATTATGCCCTGGCTAAAGTGGGATCATATTGCTCTGAAACTATTTTGTATTATCGCTAGCCTCAGTATAGTAGATAGTGGGCAGACATATACGTCCTCTTCAGTGCTATGTTTTCTCTAGCTCCTCTGCCACGTTTAGATGGGTGTACTGGGTCTTGTTTCGGAGTGCTACTGTAAAAGCACTCTTTGTTTTGGGGTGTAGTGACTTGGCCACCTCTCTCACACATTCCTCCTTGAGCTCTCTCTCTCTCTGTGTGTGTGTGTGTGAGAGAGAGAGAGAGCTCAGAACGCTGCCTTTTCTGTGGTTTCTCAGGAGCGCCGTCAGGATGTGTTTGTCAGGGCAGGAATTTGGGAATGTGTTCCTCAAACAAACGGACAGTAGAGAAGGAGAGAGAGAGGACTGTGTCTCCAGTTAGCCCTGTGCAGCTTTTTACTGTGTTTACCCTGAAATTCCTCTGTGTGTGTGTGTGTGTTTGTAACTGCATTGTCACCCACTGGGAGGGAAGGTGGTGTCCGGCTTCTCATAACAGCAAGGGTTTTATTTGTTTCTTCCCTCCCATCGAGGAGAATAGAAGAGATTTATGATTCAGACCGAGAGGGAGAAGGAGTGAGGACTGGTCTCTTTTAAAGGAGTAGAGCAGAAACACTAGAACTTGTCCTAAGAAAGCACGGGCCATTCAGGCTACCTAGCCCACTTCCAAGTCATGTCCAATCAATTGAATTTACCACAGGTGGAATCCAATCAAGTTGTAGAAACATCTCAAGGATGATCAATGGAAACAGGATGCACCTGAGCTCAATTTGGAGTCTCATAGCAAAGGGTCTGAATATGTAAATACGGTATTTCTGTTTTTATATTTAATACATTTGTTTAAAAAATCTAAAAACCTGTTTTTGCTTTGTCATTATGGGGTATTGTGTGTAGATTGGTGAGGGAAAAAACAATTTTATCAATTTTAGAATAAGGCTGTAACGTAACAAAATGTGGGGAGAGTCAAGGGGTCTGAATACTTTCCGAATGCACTTTATATATGAGAAGGCGGTTCTTTTCAGAGGTGCTGCTAAATACTTGTCTAGATCAAGCAGAGAGACATACAGGCCTCACCACACAGATAGATAAATCCTTTTTCAGGCCGTGGCCAAGCAAGAGCAAGACGTGAAGGGTGCTTTCATCCACACAAACACAGAGGACAGCTTTATGTGTGTGCAGAGGGGAGGAGAAAGGTTTTCCAGGCGAGCGCTCTGTCTGTCTACTCTGACAAATCACTTTACACGCGCGCACGCACACTCTGCTGGGGCCACAGTCCGTCAGCCTCCTGTCACAGTGGCTCTCTGTCACTGTCCACAATAACATGTCTCCCTGTCCGTCAATGACAAGACGGCCAGTCCAAGCTTTCCTTCCTTCTCACCCTCTCTCTTTCCTTGTCTTCGGCCTGTACATGCCTGTGGAATACCTCCTGATCCGCTTACTGAGGGGCATATCGCCGGTGTCGCGGAGCGTAGCGAATGGTAGAGGAGGATAGAAGGAGAGTGAGAGAGAGAACGCCACCGGTTTGGCCTTTCATGTCTAGGCTGTAATGGTTCCTGGTGTGATGACGCTGGGGGGAAAAGGGAGACGGTGTGAGAGAAAGGGAGAGCGAGGATTGACAGGTCTCGCCTTTAATGTCAGGATTCTGAGGGTTCCTGGCACAACTGAGCTAGGGATAAAAAGAAGAAAAGAGAGAGAATGGGAGAAAAGAAAGAGAGAGAGAGTATCCTGGTCTTTCATGTCTGCTCTGGGAGGGTTCCTGGCGTGCTGATTTGTGACTTAAGATAAAATCACATTGCCAGGGATTACCACCCAGGCCAGACCCTGCCGGCTGCCATGACAACCGGAGGCTCCACCGCTCAGCCGCTTGCAATAATAAAGTCAAATAAGACATGATGATCTGACAGGGTGTGTTTGTGTGGGTGATGATGAGAGGCCCCATGTAGGGGAGAGGGGCAAACTTTTGGATCGTGTGCGTCTATGTGGGTGTCCATGTGCAGCCCTGTGCATTGTGTGTCTGTGTGTGTGTGTCCACCAGTCAGGCAGTGACCTCTCTCCCACCAGGTACAGAGCTTAGCTGATTGGTGAACAGTGATTGATCTCCTTTGTTCACAGTGGCTAAGTTCTGCACCTAAGGAGAGAATGACGCACAGAATCCGACAAAGAAAGAGAGAACAATGGAGAGAGGTGGAATGAGAGGATAAGTTGACACTATTTCCCTCCTCCCCCAATGTGTAAACCATATGAACAGTTTTGCATGCAAGATAAATTCCTGTCTCCTGTCTCTGCATGTCTGAAGATACCCTACGCTGGAGTGGAGATGTACAGTAGGGAGTCAGTAGTGAGGGAGTGTGCGTGCTCCGTGGGAATTCAAACTTTGAGTCTCCTAAGTTTGATGTGCTGCAGTTACTAATAAGCCTAGCGTTATGCTCTCCTGCCCATTCGGTCTCCGTCGCTCTCGTCACCCTCTCTCTATTCTCTCTCCCCTCCCTTTTCTCAGTTTCTCTCGTCATCCTCTCTATTTTCTCTCCTTCATTGTCTCTGTGAGCTCGCTCGCTCGCTCTCTCTCTCCGGGTGGACTGATGGTGATGGGGAGGGATGTGGGACACAGGAGACAGTGCTAATGAAAATGAGGAAGACAGGCATTGCTAATGCTGCTGCTCAGTGCTCAGTGAGCCACTTTGACAATGGGCCCTGGAGGACCGTCTTCTTCCACTTCCTTACCTTCCTCCTCCTTTTCGTTGTCCTCTTATTTTCAAACTCCAGCAGCACTAACAAACATGTCCAAGTTCAATTCGGTACAGCAGTATCTATGGTGGATCTTTGCTATAAGAACTACCCGATCGCTCAACGCCATCTCTTCTTTGAGCGTATGGAAACGGAAATAAATCTGTCGACGTTGAACAAGCTCAGACCGTAACTAATCAATGGCCCCGGAGTCAATCAAAGGCGCGTTTCCGCCAAGAGCATTGCACTTGACTTAAAAAAAAAAAAAAGTGATTATGCATGAGCTGACATCGGCAAAATGTCAGGAAAATTGCCTTCAAAAGGCGCATTGTGGCCAATGCTTTGTGCTGCTCTGTAACGCACTTTTGATTGCATCCCGACCAATGGATCAGAATGAACATACTGGACTGGAAAGGTAATTGTGGTGTGGTCAGTGGCGGGATGGAAAGCAGTAGGAGAGCTGGTATAGCCCTATGGTCTTTTCTTTCTCTAACAAAATGGCCGCTGTAAGCGAGGACAGATGTGTGAATTAGAAATTAGGTCCATGTGGAGCCTGACTGGAAAATGCTATATTTAGGGCCTGTTACAAGAGTAATGACTATCAAAGGCTTCTAAAAGAGAGGAATTACCATCGGAGACGATATCTAAAGCCTGATTTATTACAGCCTAATGGAAGGGAAATGGGCTTGCACATCAAAGCACGATGAAAATGTATAGAAAGGACATTTTCACTCTAATGCCAGAAGTAAACCTACATTTGTTCACTTTAATATCCTAAGTAAACCTCACTTTTTTCTATTTTTATAAGCTTACTGTGAGGTGCCATATTCCTGGCGTGGGACTAACTGTTTTCCCAGCTAGGCTCCATCACCTCTGACTTGCTATTGGTGTTTTAATATGGAGCTGAATGCATGAATGGAACTCTGAGCCATGTTAGAATTACGGCCACCTGTTCTTACTTAACCGCTTTTAGTGAGATGTACTGTTGCATTGTGGTCGAATATAGGCCCTCAATTCATATTGGAAGACTGAAAGAGGCTTGCCTCCCAGAGATGCAGGCGTGTCTCAGCAACAAAGACCAAAGGCAACATTTCATTACAAAATGTTGAAGAAGAGAGCGAGGACTAGTCTAGGACTGTGCCTCCTGTGCCTACTGAGCTGATAACAGTACTACTGAATGACTGGCTCAGTTCAGCAGGAACAGGAGTCCAGCCCATACCAACACACGACCAGACAGACAGCCATCGGCATCATCCTCCAGCCCTGAAGAGCTACGCAACAACACACATGACTGATACCCTCAGCGGATGCATACCAAATGGCACCCTATTCTCTATTTAGTACACTACTTTTGACCAGAGCACATTCCCTATATACAGTGCATTCGGAAATGCAAAACACACAAAGCAAAAACTAGTTTTTAGAGAAAAAGAATCTAATTTATATAAAAAATAAAATAAATAAATACCTTATTTACATAAGTATTCAGACCCTTTGCTATGAGACTGTGAAATTGAGCTCAGGTGCATCCTGTTTCCATTGATCATCCTTGAGATGTTTCTACAACTTGATTAGAGTCCACCTGTGGTAAATTCAAATGATTGTAAATGATTTTGAAGGGCACACACCTGTCTATGTAAGGTCCCACAGTTGACAGTTCATGTCAGAGCAAAAGTTAAGCCATGAGGTCAAAGGAATTGCCCGTAGAGCCCCGAGACAGGATTGTGTCGAGGCACAGATCTGGGGAAGGGTGCCCAAAAAATGTCTGCAGCATTGAAGGTCCCCAAGAACACAGTGGCCTCCATCTTTCTTAAATGAAAGAAGTTTGGAACCACCAAGACTCTTCCTAGAGCTGGCCACCTGGCCAAACTGAGCAATCGGAGGAGAAGTGCCTTGGTCAGGGAGGTGAGAAAGAACCCCATGGTCACTCTGACAGAGCTCCAGAGTTCCTCTGTGGAGATGGTTGTCCTTCTGGAAGGTTCTCCTATCTTTGCAGCACTCCACTAATCAGGGCTTCATGGTAGAGTGGCCAGACAGAAGCCACTACTCAGTAAAAGGCACATGACAGCAAGATTCTCTGATTTGATGAAACCAAGATTGAACTCTTTGGCCTGAATGCCAAGCATCACATCTTGAGGAAACCTGGCACCATGCCTACGGTGAAGCATGATGGTGGCAGCATCATGCTGTGGGGATGTTTTTCAGTGGCAGGGACTGGGAGACTAGTCAGGATTGAGGGAAAGATGAACGGAGCAAAGTACAGAGAGATCCTTGATGAAAACCTGCTCCAGAGCGCTCAGGACCTCCGACTGGGGCGAAGGTTCACCTTCCAACAGGACAACGACCCTAAGCACACAGCCAAGACAACGGCTTCGGGACAAGTGACTTCAGTGGCTTCGGGACAAGTCTCTGAATGTCCTTGAGTGGCCCAACCAGAGCCCGGACTTGAACCCGATCGAACATCTCTGGAGACCTGAAAATAGCAGTGCAGCGACACTCCCCATCCAACCTGACAGAGATTGAGAGGATCTGCAGAGAAAAATGGGAGAAACACCCAAAATACAGGTGTGCCAAGCTTGTGGCGTCATACCCAAGAAGACTCGAGGTGGTAATCGCTGCCAAAGGTGCTTCAACAAAGTACTGAGTAAAGGGTCTGAATACTTATGTAAATGTGATATTTACATCGTTGTTGCTTTGTCATTATGGGGTAGATTGATGAGGGGAAAAACGATTTAATCAATTTTAGAATAAGGCTGTAACATAACAAAATGTGTAAAAAGTGAATAGTTTCGGAATGCACTGAAGTGTGCTATGCCTATGGGTCCTAGTCAAAAGTAGTGCACTATACAGGGGAAAGGGTTTCATTTGGGAAGCAAAATACTCCCATGACTGTATTATGAACTGTACACCAGCTGTTATTGTCTGTTCTCATAGCAGCTCTCTTTTCTCCCACTGTTCTCTTTTATAGGCTGCCCAGCTGCCCGCCTTGGGACATGGAAGGGAGAGGAAACACTGAGAAAGTAATGCTCTCACTACTTCCCCTCCAGACAGGAAGACCAAACGCCAACCTGTTTTCTTTCCTGCATGATCAATGAAGTTAAAGCACTGTACTGTACATACTAATAGTAATAGGTGATGTGTAGATAGGGTTGCGTCCTAAATGGCACCCTATTTCCTATATAGTGCACTACTTTTGACCAGTGCCCTATTAGCCCTTTGACTTTGGGCAAAAGTAGTACACTATAATGGGAATATGGTGTCATTTGGGACACCCATAGTTATGTTCTCCAGAATTCTCAAAAATATAGGAATCGGAAAATAAAGACTATTCTCATGGCATTTTTATAAATGTAATAATGCCTCTTTACTGAACTTTCTGATTTAGCCTCAGTTTCAATTCTCCTCATTAGGAAATGCGACTGAGAATGAGATTTGGGTCTTGGAGGTGTGCTTTGATGTGAGTGTTTCTTGTGTGTTCGAACGTGGGATCGTTTGTACATTCATTCTGCAAAAAACAGTACAGCTACAGTCACTCACCCTTCTCACCCACCCTTTGAAACAGTCTAACCAGGTCTTGTGTCTGGAAGCCACCTGCAGATTCATACTACAGCTATGACAATCAGTTTGTATTACTAATAGTATGGATTGGGATTATGGTTTATTTTTTAGCTAGCTATCTACATTACATGACCCATCAAGTTAGCCAGGTGTGTCTGGCGGTGATTACGGCCATCTACAGTATTTCATGAACATGTCTAGACAATAGTGACCCATCCACTTAGCTGGATGTGGCTGGGGAGTGGTTATAGCGGCTGGGGAGTGGTTATAGCATGACCAATTTAAACAAGTGTGTCTGGGTAAGCATCATCTAATAATTAGTGAATATTTTTATCTGGACACTCTGTTTTTTGATATTGCTACGAATCGAATATGTAAGTAAAACTGTACCGTTTACACCTTTGTATCCTGTGCATGTGACAAATAAACATTGATTTTATTTAATATAGTGTTTTTACCAGAGAAGGTAATGTGAAGAACAACATTACCTGCACCAAAGTCATGTTAGGATATAGGCCAAGGACGAGATAGTGTATTTTTACCTGGAGTTTTTCCTTATTGTAGGCTACTACTTTCACCACTTTTAGTCTTGACATCTTTGGTTGTTTACCACACTAGCTTACTCACTCTGTTTAGCACATGGCCTAACATGTGAATTCACTAAGAGATGGGTGGGGCAAAGGCTTAAGAGGGTCTGAACAATGCTCAATAGGTGTATACAAAAAAGAGCTCTCCAGTAGGTGTACCAAAACATTGAAGGGCTATTTTCTCAAAAGTGGGGTTACACGTTTTTTCAACTTTCAAAGCATAATTACTTTCCCATTGTTCCTCAACTGTAGTGTATGATATACCATTTTGTAGCTCTGAGTCTCTACTTTTATTCAATGTAAAAAATAAAAATAAGAATAAAATCTAATTTTGCTACATACACTACATGACCAAAAGTATGTGGACACCTGTTCGTCAAACATCTCATTACAAAATAATGGGCATTAATATGGAGTTGGTCCACCCTTTGCTTCTATAACAGCCTCCACTCATCTGGGAAGGCTTTCCACTAGATATTGGCCGATTAGGCCTGGCTCGCAGTCAGCTTTTCAAATCCTCCCAAAGGTGTTCGATGGGGGTTGAGGTCAGGGCTCTGTGCAGGTCAGGGCTCTGTGCAGGTCAGTCAAGTTCTTCCCCACTGATCTCAACAAACCATATCTGTATGAACCTCGCTTTGTGCACGGGGGCATTGTCATGCTGAAACAGGAAAGGGCCTTCCCAAAACTGTTTCCACAAAGTTGGAAGCACAGAATCACTGGATCTAAGGGGTCTAGCCCGAACCAATTTTAGCTATGGAGATTGCATGGCTGTGTGCTCAATTTTATATAACTGTCAGCAATGGGTGTGGCTGAATCCACTAATTTGAAGGTCTGGCCACATACTTTTGTATATATAGTGTAAGACGGAATCGAGGCGGTCGGTCACATACCCTATATTGCACATATTTTAGTTGTCTTATTAAATACTTTCAATATTTATGATTTTCTGCAATGTATAGTTGTTTGAGGTTAAGTCATTTACATTTGGAGCTATTGACATTTTAAAATATTGTCCCATGTACATTTTGTAATTTACTGAATGTCTCTAACTAGTCCCATAGGGATGTCGAATGTCAAACCAAACTGACCATGGGCATCATAATAACATGGGCATTATAATCACATGGGCATCATAATCACATGGGCATCATTATAATCAGATCGCGTACAGCTGAGTTCCAAATTGATGATGACTTCGGTGCTGCCAGCTGTGGGCGGGATTAAAATAAACCCAAGGAAAATTCTTACGGTATTTCCGTGACATACCATTTTTTCCTAATTATCTAGCAAATCTCAGTTTTGGACGAGACTGACTTTATGACCAAAATTATCCTATTTACACTTTGTAGTCAATTTTGACACTAGAATAAATGTTTCTGATTAATATCGGTGCCACGTAACCAGGTGAAGCTGGTTGAGAGAACGCCAAGAGTGTGCAAAGCTGTCATCAAGGCAAAGGGTGGCTAATTTGAAGAATCTCAAATATAATTCAATATGTATAACACTTTTTTGGTTACTACATGATTCCATATGTGTTATTTCATAGTTTTGATGTCTTCACTATTATTCTACAATGTAGAACATTTTTAAAAAATAAAGAAAAACCCTTGAATTTTGTAAGGTGTGTCCAAACCTTTGACTGGTACTGTACATATGAGTTTATTGTTTTGTCCTACATGTGAGTCTGCTAATATACAGAATCAAAAAAACATGACTCAGATCAGGTTATAGACCATTACTCTGATTGTATTAACAAATGAGAAATATTTCCATATTCATAATGAGACTTGAAGAAGGGTTGACGTCACATTTCTTTAGTATAGGTTTGTACCATACAATGCAGTATAGTTGGTGTAGAGACATTCTGTAGAGAAAAACATTGTGTCCATATCAGGTGTTGTTGCATGTCATTTCCCTTCTTCAAATCAACGGATGTTTCCCCATGTGTGTGTAATGAGAGGAATGTGTTCTGAGTGGAAGGGTTAGGGCACGTTTTATGACTTGTTGCTCTTGCACAGCTAAGCGTGTGTCCTGATACGTGTGGGTGTCTAGTTGTGACTATGTCCTCCCACTGTCGTATCTGTAGCGTCTGTTTGTGCGTATCAGTGTCATAGCGTCTGGTTGGTGGAACAGCCTGGCACGGCTGTGTGTGTATCCCATCGCTGCCATAGTGGCTGTGTGTCTGTGTCGTGTTGTACCATGTGTGTGAGTGTGCCCCGAAGAGCCCTGGTCCTGAGCTTAACTCTGTCAGTGAGGCTGGAGGAGGCTCTCTCTCTGTTTAGTCGGAGCTCAACCATGTCGAGAACGCACACTGCCTCACGGACCAGCCCTGACTGCTGCACCACCTGGAACACACACCACACACGATTATACACAGGTATATTAGAGACAGAAAATTGTGTTCACATAACAGCGATGCCATCATGAGTATAGAGGGATGGAGAGAAAAAACACACACACTATTTGCTTCTGAGGTTTGGTCCAACAGAAACGGTCGATTCCCCTTCTAACGGTACCCTTTACAGAGCAGACCCTAACTAAAACGGGAGTATCAATGAACATGATTGTGGAAAATGAATGCTCAGTTTGTCGCATGCGGCATTGCGGTACCGCTAGCAGCATTTTAGCTACATACTGTTATGCGCTAGCTGTGTCGTCCGTGTTCTATAAATGTGCAATGAGCATTAAAAGATGCATTTATATAAGGAATTGGCAACAATAAGCATCTAATCCAGGTAGGCCACTGGATTTCAACATCGTAACAAAGTGAACAGGCCATGTTGTTCAAACAGTTGGAGACGGACAGGAGGGTGTATTCATAACAGTTCAACTGTTCTACCTTGTTAGCAAGCAAATAGATCCAACTTGGCTAGACTTCTAAAGATTAGCTGGCTACTCCCTAGCACGTGGGCTTGTGCTTCAGAGATGGTTTATGAGACCTGTGTTCATTGTCTATCATTCCTCCTGCTAGAAGAAGTTGGTCATTATTAGCGGATGTGCATGGTTCTGGTTAAATTTGTTACAAAAAAGGCATTTTTATAGACAGACTTGAAAGTCAGATCAGTAATTATTGCAAAAAAAAGCAGGTTAAACTATTTTGATGAAATAATTAAATTATTTGTCCTGTTACTCCGGACTGTTTGAAACGCACGGTCTTGACCTTTAATTATGCAACAATGCTTATTTAGATAAAATCGTTTAAAAATATTTAGATATACACTGAGTGTACAAAAACATTAAGAACACTTGCTCTTTCCATGATATAGACTGACTAGATGAATCAAGGTGAAAGCTATGATCCCTTATTGATGTTACTTGTTAAATCCACTTTAATCAGTGTAGACGAAGGGGGAGAGACAGCTTAAATAAGGATGGTTTAAGCCTTAAATTATTGAGACATTGATTGTTGTATGTGTGCTATTCAGAGGGTGAATGGGCAAGACAAAAGATTGAAGTGCCTTTGAACGGGGTATGGTAGTAGGTCCCAGGTGCACCGGTTTGTGTCAAGAACTGCAACGCTGCTTGGTTTTTAACGCTCAACAGTTCCCAGTGTGTAACAAGGACATCCAGCCAACTTGACACAACTGTGGGAAGCACTGACAAATGAAGTCTGTTCTGAGGGCAAAAGGCGGGTGCAACTCAATATTAGGAAGCTCTTCATGTTTTGTACACTCAGTGTATATCGTGAATTGCCCACGAGTTTGAAAAAAATCAAGACATGATTTTTAGGCCATATCGCCCAGCCTTGTGTGTGTGGTTTTGCGTGTGCGTGCATCAAGAGGGGTAAAGTTGTGAGCTCACCATGCGGACTATCTCCCTGGCACCACTCAGGGGGTTGTGGGAGAAAACTGCAAAGTTGACCAGGAGGCTGACGACCAATAGCGAGTCCAGGGACGGCTGCTGGGCGACGGCTGACATCAGCCCGGCCAATGACTGCAGTCGGTCAGCAGGAAGGGGAGGAGCCGAGAGCAGGAAGAGTGACCTCAGGTGATCCCAGACTTCTCTTGCCGCCACCTGGAAACAGAAAGAAGGAACGGGAGGAAACTAGCTTCAGCTGGAAGCCTGTCGTTTTCAAATGTCGTTTTCCACGACAACGGCCGGACGGATAGGCGCAAAAGAATGTCTTCAGAGTCAACCAAAGGTTATGCCCTCTATAGACCTCAACTTCTCTCTGACCACACACAGTGTGTGTAGGTCCCTCAGGGTAGAGAGGAGACAGCCAGGAGACACAGGAGAGATGAAACCCAGGAATAGCCAGGCAGACGCACTCCGAGTGGGATCAATACCATATCAGCCTCCCTCACCCTTCTCCCTTTCTCCTCTCCCCTCTCTCCATGTCGTTTTCCCTTCCTCTCTCCTTCTAACCCGGAGAAGCAATCTATTATTCATCCCTCAGTCCATTATTCATCTATCTATTGGCCAAGCTATTCTGAGACCAGCCATGACAGGTCAGTAAGGACAACAACATCTACACTGAGTAAACAAAACATTTCCATGACATAGACTGACCAGGTGAAAGATATGATACCTTATTGATGTCACTTGTTAAATCCACTTCAATCAGTGTAGATGAAGGGGAGGAGGTAGGTAAAAAATATATATTTTTAAGCATTAAGACAAGGCAAAAGATTTAAGTGCCTTTGAACGGGGTATGGTAGTAGGTGCCAGGTGCACCAGTTTGTGTCAAGAATTGCAACACTGCTGAGTTTTTCCCGTGTGTATCAAGAATAGTCCACCACCCAAAGGACATCCATCCAACTTGACACAACTGTGGACTCAACATGGCCCGGCATCCCTGTGGAACGCTTTCGACACCTTGTAGAGTCCATGCCCAGCAAATTAAGGCTGTTCTGAGGGCAAAAGGGGAGGGGGTGCAACCTAATATTAGGAAGGTGTTCATAATGTTTGGTATACTCAGTGTATCGAGGGAGTTGACAACAGTAACCCCTTCCATCCAGCCAGTCAGTACATACCAGCTGCTGTGTCCGGTGGTGCCCCCTGTTGGTAGGGTGGTGATAGAAGGTGAGGAGCCACAGCAGGGGGCCACAGTCCTGGGGTCTGGCTGAGACCAGTTGCTGGCTGGCCACCTCCAACCAGTCAGCACACTGCACCAGCAGGAACCAGGCCTCAAACACTCCACACTGACCCCTGGAGGACAACACACACACAGGGAATTAACCTAGCACCCAATCATCATCTGAGAGATGGCGGGAAGATAAAGGGCATGTTCTAGAACATGCAGAGAGGGAGAGGGAGAGGACAGAGAAAGATAGGGAAGAAGATTAGTAAGAGAGTAAGACGATGAGATAATGAAGGGGGATCACTGGCTGGGTACGGTTGGTAATTTCGTATGGTGTTCCGGGAATAGAGCGGTCGAGATAATGGGCCAAGTTAAAAGCAGCAGCTGGAGCCACCATTGCTCTCTCAGTTCTCAGTGTTCCCTCTCTCTCTCTTATTCTTCCTTTCTCTCTCTGCTATTGCTTTCCATCAATCCTTGGTCTACTATCCTCCTCTCACTCACACATTCTTCCCCCCTCTCTCTCTCTGCTATTGATTTCTACCACTCTCTCTCTCATTCACTACAATCTTCCCCCTCTGCTCTCTAGCTAAGCTTTAGTACGTTTGTGGAATCAGGAGTGAGTAGTGTGTTCTGATTCAGGGGATAACATACGAGATAGAACAATATGATACAGTTGAAGTCGGAAGTTTACATACACTTAGGTTGGAATCATTAAAACTAGTTTTTCAACCACTCCACAAATTTCTTGTTAACAAACTATAGTTTTGGTAAGCAAGTCGGTTAGGACATCTACTTTGTGCATGACACAAGTAATTTTTCTAACAATTGTTTACAGACAGATTATTTCAATTATAATTCACTGTATGAAAATTCCAATTCAGAAGTTTACATACATTAAGTTGACTGTGCCTTTAAACAGCTTGGAAAATTCCAGAAAATGATCTCATGGCTTTAGAAGCTTCTGACAGGCTAATTGACATAATTTGAGTCAATTGGAGGTGTACCTGTGGATGTATTTCAAGACCTGCCTTCAAACTCAGCGCCTCTTTGCTTGACATCATGGGAAAATCAAAAGAAATCAGCCAAGACCTCAGAAAAAGAATTGTAGACCTCCACAAGTCTGGTTCATCCTTGGGAGCAATTTCCAAATGCCTGAAGGTACCACGTTCATCTGTACAAACAATAGTATGCAAGTATAAACACCATGGGACCACGCAGCCATCATACCGCTCAGGAAGGAGACGCGTTCTGTCTCCTAGAGATGAAAGTACTTTGGTGCGAAGTGCAAATCAATCCCAGAACAGCAGCAAAGGACCTTGTGAAGATGCTGGAGGAAACAGGTACAAAAGTATCTATATCCACAGTAAAACGAGTCCTATATCGACATAACCTGAAAGGCCGCTCAGCAAGGAAGAAGCCACTGCTCCAAAACCGCCATATAAAAGCCAGACTACGGTTTGCAACTGCACATGGGGACAAAGATCATACTTTTTGGAGAAATGTCCTGATGAAACAAAAATAGAACTGTTTGGCCATAATGACCATCGTTATGTTTGGAGGAAAAAGGGGGAGGCTTGCAAGCCGAAGAACACCATCCCAACCATGAAGCACGGGGGTGGCAGCATCATGTTGTGGTGGTGCTTTGCTGCAGGAGGGACTGGTGCACTTCACAAAATTGATGGCATCATGAGGATGGAAAACTATGTGGATATATTGAAGCAACATCTCAAGACATCAGTCAGGAAGTTAAAGCTTGGTCGCAAATGGGTCTTCCAAATGGACAATGACCCCAAGGATACTTCCAAAGTTGTGGCAAAATGGCTTAAGGACAACAAAGTCAAGGTATTGGAGTGGCCATCACAAAGCCCTGACCTCAATCCTATAGAAAATTTGGGGGCAGAACTGAAAAAGCGTGTGCGAGCAAGGATGCCTACAAACCTGACTCAGTTACACCAGCTCTGTCAGGAGGAATGGGCCAAAATTAACCCAACTTATTGTGGGAAGCTTGTGGAAGGCTACCCGAAACGTTTGACCCAAGTTAAACAATTTAAAGGCAATGCTACCAAATACTAATTGAGTGTATGTAAACTTCTGACCCACTGGGGATGTGATGAAAGAAATAAAAGCTGAAATAAATCATTCTCTCCTCTATTATTCTGATATTTCACATTCTTAAAATAAAGAGGGGATCCTAACGGACCTAAGACAGGGAATTTTTACTAGGATTAAATGTCAGGAATTGTGAAAGTTTAAATGTATTTGGCTAAGGTGTATGTAAACTTCGACTTCAACTGTATATGGGAGAAAATATCATGTAAGCAGCAGCAGAGAGAGAAAATAGAGGTGAGGTGATGCTGGGAACCGCATCATTGGAGCTGAAGAGACATAGCTCATAAAACATGAACAACTCCCAGACACACAGATCATAATCAACTTGAAAAATGAAGTTCAAAGTTGTACAGTCTATTACATATTTATACTTGTTCATATTTATTGCTAGACTGACTGAACCAACTTCACCACTCTGTGCCTGACTAATGAAAAGCCCAAGGTATTCCCCTCTCACCTGTTGCCTTCCTCTTCTTCCTCAGTGAGTCTCTGTAGTGATGCAGTGATCCAGGCCAGGTGTTCTGGCCACGCCTCCTGGGCCATTTCTGGGGGCGGGGGAAGGAGATGAGAGGGATGCATAACTCAAACCATGCATTGGTGTCAATTGGTCGCACGCAAATACTCAATCACTCACACAAGCAGGCAGGCAGGCAGGCAGGCACGCACACACGCACACACAGTGTGTAATGATTAACTTTGAGTGTTGGCTGGTAGCCAGCATGTTCCTAAACGGCAATGCTAGATGTCAATAAGCATTGCCTGCGGGGTACTTGGGTTTGGCCACACACTTAAACATACCTCAGAAAAAAATAGATAGGTGCAGTGAAATGAGTTGCTTTGCGGTGAAATTAGTTGTTTTAGAGGGTCAGTCATAGTAGGTCGGCGCCCCTGGAGCAAATTATGTTAAGTGCCTCGCTCAATGCCTCGCTCAAGGGCAGATCGACAGATTTTTCACCACGTTGGCTCGGGTATTCGAACCAGACCTTTCGGTTACTGGCCCTAACCGCTAGGCTACCTCACATCCTAGAACATTCAACATACTCATACAGGTATACAGGTATAGCCTAGACTACTCTGGCAGATTTGGATAAGTGTATCATTCCGTGATGAAACATTCCCCTACACAAATAGACCAATATCCAAGCACAGTAGAGATTGATCTTGATCACTTTAAACATTACTGTGATGAAAGCAGATATATTGAGTAAAGGGTAACCGAGGATAAAGCTCAGTTACTGATATGATCTTGTGAGTATTGATGATGGAGAGGAATAATGAAACTACTTTACTTTTTTCAAAGTACTATATTAGGTAGCCTAGTGGTTAAGAGCGTTGGGCCGGTAACCGAAAGGTCGCTGGTTTGAATCCCCAAGCGGAAATCTGCCGGTGTGCCTTTGAGCAAGGCACTTAGCCCAAATTGCTCCTGTAAGTCGCTATGGATAAGAGCGTCTGCTAAATTACTCAAATGTAAAAATGTTAATCACTTACTGATTTTAATGTAGCTGTTACACGGATGTTATAAGTAACCGTTATTGATTGGTGAGACACAGAAAGCCATTCATTCACTCAGAGGGTGAAATGATTACACATAAGAGATCCCACACGCATCCTACCTGAAGGATGGGTCAGCAGAGGGGCCAGTAAGCTCTGGGGTGTGTGTGGGAAGAAGGCCTTCAAGGACACACACTCCTGAAACAAGACGCGCGCACACACAGGTAAGAGGCAACAGACAAAGTTAACCTATAATACAATGCAGAACATTATCAGAGCCCTCCAGTCGAGTTAGCAAGACAACAATGCAATACATCTAAACATCCCAACTGTACATACCAACCTAAAGACTGTCAGATGAACGTTTTGAAAAACAGCAAGGCTTTCGCACTGCTAGAACAGAAAGAGGACAATAAAGAATGTGTGTCCTAGAGAACTGACTACACTGTAGATCGTATGGATGGAGGTCCCCTATAGCTGGGCCTGAAGGTGTGGCTGGCTGTACAGTTCAAATAGGGGTGAGCTCTATCTCATGATTTGTAGAAGCTAAGGGATAAGGGTGAGTGTGTGTGTGTGTGTGTGTGTGTGTGTGTGTGTTTGGTGGTGTGTGTGTGTGTGCTTGGTGGTGCAGTATGGGGTGGTATGTAGATTGATGTGTTATTGAGAGTTGAGATGGAGGTCATATTTTCAGGTAACACACCCTATAGTTGTGGTTGTAGTCTAGGCTACCTATGACTTGTGCCTGCTTAGGACCACAGAAACAGAACCACTAGAATGGGTAGCCCAATTCAAGTCAATGATGCCATAATGGGTGGACTGGCGTCCATTTTGAGTGCACCCATGACTTTACCAGTCAAATTGCCTAGAGGTTCCAAGGCCATTCTATTAATTATATTTCTATGTTTAGGAGCCTCCATACCTGAGGCTGCAGGGCTGCCAGTTCCCTGAGGAAGCAGAGGGTGAAGGCGTGGATAAGAGAGAGCAGAGTCTGGTTCCCCTCCACCTGCACCAGCATGGACCTACACAGAGCAGAGCAGGACAATTAGCCCTTACCAGGAAACTAGGCTAATGACTCACGTCACTACTTCACAGTAGAGGCATTTGAACATAAACATTTATTTTTGATCAAAATGCATTTTCTGGCAGAAATGCCTTCTGGAAGAAAAATAAACGCACACCTATTTAGGCGAGGTGCTGGCTAGCGGAGTAGAAAACTTGAAAATAAAGGAGAGCCGCACACTCTAGGAGCTCAGATGCAAAAATGTAATATCCTGTCTTCATCAGGGTATATCAGAAATGCCTTCTGGAACATGTGCCTTAATAACAAACTTGTATTCCATCCGTAAATACAAATAAAATTGTTAAATTACGAGCCTAGTTGGTTTAGCCATGGAAAAAGTCAGGAACCTTCCCGCTAGCCATGATTGGCTGAGATAATGGATAGGCTGGACATGCCAGGAGGTGAGTTTGTATTGGTCTGCCATGTAGCTTGCTTCTGTCTATAACGTGAGTTGCTCAGTATATGTTGATAGTCCTTTCTACCGCTCTGTTTTAGAAAGATATAACGTTAGCCATCGAGAACTACAAAAGTTTTACTACTTTTCTCAACGACATTGATTCCTTGAATTTAGCAGCGCTTTCGACAGAAAAAAAGTGACGGGCTACTTTCTGCACACGCCACAGTCAGTGTGAACCGGAGTGACTTGACACAACTCTGGCAGCTAACAAGATGTAGCTACGAACAAATGTTAAATGGTTCCCGTCTGCCGTGAAGCGTTCATCCATGTATACGGCTAAGAGTCTAGCTACATTTTCAGATATTATACGTTTCTAATTTAGTCAGAAAGTCATTTTCATTGCAAGTTAACGTGTACTACTAGCTAGCTAGCGAACGTTAGCTTGCTGGCTCGCTAGCTAACGTTATGTGTATGATCTGTGTAGTAATATTGTTTGAATCAGAAACCCATTTGCATTGATAGTTATAGACTAATGTTAGATAGCTAACATTGAGCCTAGTTGGTTAGCTTTAGCTACCTGCAAATTCATACTACAGCTATGACAATATTTGTATTGGTAGTAGTATGAGTTGGGATGATTCCAGTTCTTTGTTTAGCTAGCTAGCTACATGTCTTAACAGAAGACTCCACTTCTCCAGATGATTACATGACCCATCAAGTCCAGGTGTGTCTGGTGGTGACTACGGCCATCTATTGTATTTCATGAACATGTCTAGACAATAGTGACCCATCCACTTAGCTAGATGTGGCTGGGGAGGTTTACAGCTCTCCAGTAGGTGCACCAAAAACATTCAAGCGCCATTTTCTCAAAAGTGGGGTTACAAGTTGATCAACTTTCAAAGCAAAATTACTTTCCCATTGTTCCTCAACTGCAGTGTACTATATTTTTTATTTTTTATTTCACCTTTATTTAACCAGGTAGGCAAATTGAGAACACGTTCTCATTTACAATTGCGACCTGGCCAAGATAAAGCAAAGCAGTTCGACACATACAACAACACATAGTTACACATGGAGTAAAACAAACATACAGTCAATAATACAGTGAAAAATAAGTCTATATACAATGTGAGCAAGTGAGGTGAGATAAGGGAGGTGAAGGCAAACAAAATATATATATAAATAAATAAAAATATAAAAAAGGCCATGGTGGCGAAGTAAATACAATATAGCAAGTAAAAAATAAAAAATAAACACTGGAATGGTTGGTTTGCAGTGGAAGAAAGTGTAAAGTAGAGATAGAAATAATGGGGTGCAAAGGAGCAAAATAAATAAATAAATACAGTAGGTAAAGAGGTAGTTGTTTGGGCTAAATTATAGATGGGCTATGTACAGGTGCAGTAATCTATGAGCTGCTCTGACAGCTGGTGCTTAAAGCTAGTGAGGGAGATGTGTTTCCAGTTTCAGAGATTTTTGTAGTTCGTTCCAGTCATTGGCAGCAGAGAACTGGAAGGAGAGGCGGCCAAAGGAAGAATTGGTTTTGGGGGTGACCAGAGAGATATACCTGCTGGAGCGCGTGCTACAGGTAGGTGCTGCTATGGTGACCAGCGAGCTGAGATAAGGGGGGACTTTACCTAGCAGGGTCTTGTAGATGACCTGGAGCCAGTGGGTTTGGCGACGAGTATGAAGCGAGGGCCAGCCAACGAGAGTGTACAGGTCGCAGTGGTGGGTAGTATATGGGGCTTTGGTGACAAAACGGATGGCACTGTGATAGACTGCATCCAATTTATTGAGTAGGGTTTTGGAGGCTATTTTGTAAATGACATCACCGAAGTCGAGGATTGGTAGGATGGTCAGTTTTACAAGGGTATGTTTGGCAGCATGAGTGAAGGATGCTTTGTTGCGGAATAGGAAGCCAATTCTAGATTTAACTTTGGATTGGAGATGTTTGATGTGAGTCTGGAAGGAGAGTTTACAGTCTAACCAGACACCTAGGTATTTGTAGTTGTCCACATATTCTAAGTCAGAGCCGTCCAGAGTAGTGATGTTGGACAGGCGGGCAGGTGCAGGCAGCGATCGGTTGAAGAGCATGCATTTAGTTTTACTTGTATTTAAGAGCAATTGGAGGCCACGGAAGGAGAGTTGTATGGCATTGAAGCTCGCCTGGAGGGTTGTTAACACAGTGTCAAAAGAAGGGCCAGAAGTATACAGAATAGTGTCGTCTGCGTAGAGGTGGATCAGAGAATCACCAGCAGCAAGAGCAACATCATTGATGTATACAGAGAAGAGAGTCGGTCCAAGAATTGAACCCTGTGGCACCCCCATAGAGACTGCCAGAGGCCCGGACAACAGACCCTCCGATTTGACACACTGAACTCGATCAGAGAAGTAGTTGGTGAACCAGGCGAGGCAATCATTAGAGAAACCAAGGCTGTCGAGTCTGCCGATGAGGATGTGGTGATTGACAGAGTCAAAAGCCTTGGCCAGGTCAATGAATACGGCTGCACAGTATTGTTTCCTATCGATGGCGGTTAAGATATCGTTTATGACCTTGAGCGTGGCTGAGGTGCACCCATGACCAGCTCTGAAACCAGATTGCATACCGGAGAAGGTATGGTGGGATTCGAAATGGTCGGTAATCTGTTTGTTGACTTGGCTTTCGAAGACCTTAGAAAGGCAGGGTAGGATAGATATAGGTCTGTAGCTGTTAGGGTCAAGAGTGTCCCCCCCTTTGAAGAGGGTGATAACCGCAGCTGCTTTCCAATCTTTGGGAATCTCAGACGACACGAAAGAGAGGTTGAAAAGGCTAGTAATAGGGGTGGCAACAATTTCAGCAGATAGTTTTAGAAAGAAAGGGTCCAGATTATCTAGCCCGGCTGATTTGTAAGTGTCCAGATTTTGCAGCTCTTTCAGAACATCAGCTGACTGTATTTGGGAGAAAGAGAATTGGGGAAGGCTTGGGCGAGTAGCAGAGGGGAGGGCAGTGCTGTTGACCGGGGTAGGGGTAGCCAGGTGGAAAGCATGGCCAGCCGTAGAAAAATGCTTATTGAAATTCTCAATTATAGTGGATTTATTATATTCAATTATATTCAATTATGATTCAATTATAGTGGATATACCATTTTGTAGCTCTGAGTCTCTACTTTTATCCAATGTAAAAATGTAAAATAAATCTAAAATCGGGGCGGTCGGTCACATATACACATCAGTGAGTAATCAAATTGTTTACAGTAGGAATATTGTATATCTACTTTATTCACTTGTGTGAATGAAGCGTCCCAATGGCTCACCTGAAGATGTCGTTCACTATTAAGAATATGGAGCTGTGCTGGGAGCAGGCTTTAGGCTGAAACACATACAAACACAAACATGGTTACATATCAGGAGTCGCCTGTATGGATCAATTCATCTCATACACCACTTGGCGTCACTGTTGCGCCGTCTACCCTCATCAAAATGACACTTCCCCATTTTCATACGCTGTTCCTTACCATTAGTTTACCAATAGACTCTCTCTCTCTCTCTCTCTCTCTCTCTCTTTTCTCTCTCCATCTCCTAATGCAGTGCGCCATCATGTGTTTTAGATTTAACACGTTTTAAAAATGCCCCGGCGAAAACATTCAACAGCTGCACTGTACATGCGTGCCTCTCTCTCTCTTCGCGTCCTCTCCATGCATCTTTTACCCCCAGAACAACCTTAATTATGCTCCCTCCAATCCCTCTCATGGGCTAGAAGGCAGTAAAAACATGCCACCTTCTGTTCCTCTCATAGCAATAACCCTTCATATAGGAAGACCACATGTCTCTCCTGGGCTTTGATCCTATATGAGAGAGGGAGGGAAGGAGGGAGGGAGAAAGAGAGCGAGATAATCTGTGGAAAAATGCTGATTGCCTATTTCAAACTACCTCCAGAACTTCGTCGACCCATCCCAACGCCAACCACCATCACTCCAACCTCCATCTCACCCCCCCCACCTCTGGGCTCTGGTCAAAATCAGTGCACTACATAGGGAATAGCGTGCCATTTGGGACACAAAGGTTGTAAGGTAAAAGGTTGGCGAGACCAATGCTAGAGACAGCCTAACTGATGCTCTGCTCCAACCCTGGAAGCAGAGAGGCAAGAGTAGTGACACTGCCCTAGCCACTGATCTACGGTCAGTTTTACCTCCCATTCCACCAATGGTTGATGAAGATTTAGAGAGGATGAGCTGATCCTAGAACTGTCTAAACTTGTAGCAGATACTGAATGGGAAGTGGTCTTTGTAAAAGTAACTAGCCCCCTCTAGTGTTCATATTATGTCATTGCATCATCCTACCAAAGACCTACTCAATACACTGGACTTCCCATCCTCGGACTCCCATCATCAATCGTGATACATATTTCTCATGCAGTACGTCGCCTCTCCACTGCGCTCAGTTTAACAAATGAGAGATCAAATACGACAATCCTGGAGCCACATAAAAGGTGTGTGTGAGTGTGCGTGCACGTATGTGTGTGTGATTGAGGGATGATGGTTTCCCATAGTGAAAACAGATGCGTTTTTTAGCGTCCTCCTCCATACCTTCCACTAACACATTAAGGAGGTTCAATTACAGCACGCACCAAACATCCTGTTGTTGGCAGCCCAGCCGGGCCCAGGAAGGCCTTGTGCATTGTTATTGGGGGAGGAAGAGGGAGAAAGAGCTCAAACAAGAATGCGATACAAATTTTTATTTACCATTTTTGATTGCAGTTTAAACAACTGAGGGAGAGAGGCGAGCCAGTCAGCTCCTACGCCTTTCACACACTCGCACGTACAAACAAACACGTGGGCGCACGGGCACACACGGAAACACACACACACACGGAAACACACACACACACGGAAACACACACACACACGGAAACACACACACACACGGGAGACGCACAACCTCTACATGTCTCCATGATCCAAACAAACAGAGAGGCTAAGTGAAACACAACCTAAGCCTCCCTCGCTGTTAACGAGTTATGACAGACGCAGCCAACCAGATGCACTCGAACAAACAAAGTCGAAGACGCGCGTGTGTGTGTGTAAAACGACAATGTGATAACGACAGGCCAATCAGCAGACAGATGAGGTAGAGTAAATAAACAGATCGAGGCAGGATGAAGAGCGAGATGGAGTGAGGGATGGACGAAGGAGTAGTTTGTGTAAATAAACACACACACAGTGCAGAGAGAGAATTGTTTACAGAAGTCCCCTCTCTCCAACATACCTGATGAGCAGCTTAGATTTAACTCCATATGAGAAGGGGGAGATGGAGAAAGCTGCAGGATTAAAAGTACACCTATACTGTAGATGCTGTAGGGCCCCAATCACTCTCCGTCTCGGTCGAGGTAGAAGTCGCCCCTGACCACAGATCACAGGAGGCTGCTGAGGGGAGAACGGCTCAGAATAATGGCCCGGAACCATGTGTTTGATATATTTCATACCATTCCTCTCCAGCCATTACCCCGAGCCCGTTCTCCCCAATTAAGATTCCACCAACCTCCTGTGCCACAGATCTAGGATCATATTACTCTTCCCCTAATTCTCTATTTACCATTGGGGGGGGGGACATATCTGACCCTGTATCATTGGTTAGAGGTAACCTCTGCCTACTCCAAAATACATACCAGTAGTGAGTGAGTGATGGTGTTCTCTAGGTTGTGCGGTATGGAGGCTGGGTTGGAGAGCACAGAGTCCAGTAGAGACATCACTGCCCCCTCTAGGCTGGCCAGGTTATGGCACCACAGAGACACAACTGCCTGGGCCTCCAGAGACACACACTTTCTGCAACACACACACATTCACACTGAAGGTCAGTGAGATGTCAGTCAACAAGATGTACTGAATGTAGCAGTGTGGTTGGCCCGGTGGTGACACTCCTTCAAGCCTCAGGGAGTGTGACATCGCGGCATGATTAGTATCGGATATCCCAGACCTTGGAGCAACGTAAGCTAGGCAACGGCACAAGGTCTGGGGGAGAATGTCTGAGCTTCTCTCTGACATTTTGAAAGGGGAAAAACATTTGTTCCCAAGAGGTTCATCTTCAGACAGAACTCTCCCAACAAGTTTGGGTAGGCGGGGCATAAAACGCGGGCGGGAATTGTGCTCATGGTTAGCTAAGCAAACAAGCGCATACGGCAGTGACGTTACCGGTGACGCGCTTCCCATTTCCGACTCGTCCTCTCTGTCTCAACTGACGCCGGAACTTCTACAGAGGTGTAAGCTGGAGCATTGGTACATTGCCGGAAGCAACCAGTCTGTCTAGAGAGACTACTGCATGATGGGGTTGTGTTCACTAGCATTCTTGTTTTCTACACTTCCAGCTCTCTGGTTCCTTCAGAGCTCCAAACACTGCGGGGTTAAGCCGCTGGAGAATGTTTTCACACCCTACGTCCTTACCTGGAGTAGGCGGAGCTTACAGCATCCAGGAAGTCCTGGCTGAGGGCTGCCTTATCGCAGGTCACCGGCCGCTGCAGCAACGCACCAATGAGAGGAGCAGTCTCAGGACATGTGACCAGGGGGACACATGCCACTGATGCAGCAAGAACGCTGTCACACGAACACCTGGGGTAAATGAGTTGATATCAGGGGAACAGAACCGAGCTAGAGTTGGGACAGTGCAGGTGGTGGAGAGTAAGAGGAACAGACGCAGTACCTCGGGTTAGGGTCAGCCAAACTGCTGCAGCTCTCCCCAACCTCCTCCACTAGCAGCCACACCATCTGACCAGCCAGAAGGACAAGTTACAGTACATACATACAT
Source organism: Salvelinus alpinus (assembly GCF_045679555.1). Lineage (NCBI taxonomy): Eukaryota > Metazoa > Chordata > Actinopteri > Salmoniformes > Salmonidae > Salvelinus > Salvelinus alpinus. Next base: position 63,885,003 of record NC_092090.1, read on the forward strand.
ACACACACATGCATAGACACATATGCGGGTGCACTTACACACACACACACACACAACACAGTCATGTAAATAAATATTATTGAATATATTACCTTTTAAATAAGATCCTTCATTAAATGTGCAAGAACATCAACAAGCATTCATACCTTTCTTAGAACCTTTACATTGTATTCCTTTGGTGGCAGGCCCATATGTTTCACTAACATATGTGTTGTACTGTCCTCTTCTTCTGTAGCAAGCTGACATAACAAATTCTGGGAAGAAAGAAAATGTTCAGTTGGCTCCCACATGAAAAAAATACTATAGTATACTATGGTATACATTCTTAAATATTCACTGTAGTTTTTTTTAATCGACTTTACTGTAGTATTCACTGTAGTATACTGTAGTATTTAGTTAATTATAGTATAAATACTGTAGTAAAATAAAACTATTATATACTATAGTTATTAATGTAGTGTTTTTGCGGATTGTAGTATACTGTAGTATTTACTGTGGTGTTTTTGCGAGAGCTTCTGCTCTGAACTATAACCTGTAGGGAAAACAATATGGTCTATACTCGGCATTTAGGTTTCTCACTTATGGCACAAACTGCGATATGGGGAGGGGAATGGGCAGGATACACGCTGATTAAATACTGTAGAATTTACTGTAGTTAAAAAAGTGTAGTGTTTTTGCGGATAATACTTTAGTATTTACTATAGTATTTTGCAGTATACTACAACATTCTTTACTACACATGATCAAGGGATACTACAGTGTGTAGTATAGCATTCTACAGTATACTTCAGTTAATTCTATAGTAAGTGCTGTAGTATTCTATAGTAAACTGTAGTATTTTTTTCATGTGGGCTAATGATACATTTGACAGTATAAATGACTAACCTGATATAGTGTTTGTGTGTGTGTCTACAACTTCAAAGCTAATGAGTACATAGCATGATCATATGGTATCATATCATACCAACCACATGTGGACAAGAAAGGCATTCCAGTGGTTACATGAGAGCGCATGTATGGACAACATATGAGCCACTTCAGAAACTAACATTCTTCTACGGGGGCCCTGGTTTTAACAAGCATATTTCAGAGGGGGTCTCCTATACACCAATAAACCAAACATTTATAAAATCAGTCACAGCATGAAAAATAATCTCATAACTAACACTAGCCCTATCCTCCATTCTAGGTCCTACCTAGTCCTCACTGGACAACACAGGAAAACAACACCTGGGGCCCGTTCAGTAGGCACCAAACAGGAGAAAATACATTGTAACAGAACAAGTAGCCTAGGGTAGGGCTAGTGTTAGTTATGAGATTATTTTTCACTCTGTGACTCTGATTATAACTTGTCCAATAAGATCGCAAATGCTCACTGTGTGTGTGTTGTGTGTCTTGAGTTGTGTCTCAAACACACGTTACCAGTTTGACTTAGCCATCATGCCACAGCCTCATAGACACACGGTAGAGCCCCCACAGCAGTCTTCCTGTAACGCTGGGGCAAAATGTATCCAGCGTCTCAGAGGAGTGCTGATTTAGGATCAGTTTTGCCATTTAGATCACAATGAATAAGACAACATGGAGAGGGGGGCACCTGATCCTAGAGGCTTGATACATACGGCCCTTTGTCAACTGTACAGTGTAAGGCAGTCTGTGCTGATGCACTGATCTAATGCTAAGCCCTCTCAGATGTGGTAGTGCTGGAAGGGTAAGCCCTAAGTCCAGGCCTCGGTTAGGGTGCTGCTAAAGCCAATACGCTGGTGGTGGTGGTGGTGTGGAGGTCACACTTTCCTCCTTCAACTTTGACCTTTTCACCTGACAACAATAACTGAGTGAACATTCTGCAGCTATTCACTTTGATCACAGCTACTATACAGTACATCCTCTATACAGTACATCCTCATGACTGGAGCCTTGAATCCATTCAAAAGTACAAAAGAGCAAGATGAAACACTATGGATAGAGGACTACTGGTGAGTAGCAACTGTAGATTAGTAGAAAAGTGTGTGTGTATGTGTGTGTGTGTGTGTGTGTGTGTGTGTGTGTGTGTGTGTGTGTGTGTGTGTGTGTGTGTGTGTGTGTGTGTGTGTGTGTGTGCGTGTGTGTGTGTGTGTGTGCGTGTGTGAGTAGAGAAGACTGGAGATCAGAGACAAGATGTGGGACAAGAGAGGAAACAGAAGATGTGAGATGAAGGAGAGAGAGAGGAAGGGAAGGAGACTGGGGAAGGACTAAGAGCCCTGAAGAGAAAGGCAGCCAGTCAGTCAGTGGGCTCTGTGGTTTCACACACATACAACCCAGGGCTGGGCAGAGTGGGTTAGTGGGGAGCGCAGAGGAATGGAATGGTGAAGGAGAGAAAGAGAGCGAGGGAAAAAAGGTTCCAGTCAGACTCTCGGATGTGGGACGATGAGGGAAAGGAACAAAATGGATGGATGGCAAATGTTTTGAGTTGTTTTTTTCTTGAAGTGTGTAGTTAAGCTGGTCTTGGGGGCACGGACGTACAGTTGGCGAACAGAAATCCCTCCATAAGTCTAAAATTAAGAAAGAAAAAACAGTGCAAGGACTTGGGCTGGTTTTGATGGGCGATTCTTTGACTACTGCTAACAATTACAAAGTCAAGATCGAGTTCTCCAAAACCCCTAAGAGACTGAAGTACTGCCTATGGTGAAATTGGTAGAGGACAAGCAGAAAGGGAGAGAAGGAGAGGAGAGAGAGGGAGAGAAATCAGATAGTGACAGTGATGTAGTGGTGTCTGGAGAAGTGAGAATACTCTAATTTTGCCCAACATTTTCCAAGCAGCCAGCCCGGGGAATGAAAGGCGCCCTGTGTGAGAAATTCTATGAGAAACAGTGACATACACTCTAAAATTATAAATCCCATATTGGTCTTTCACAAATCAGGCCAATCCAAGCGGTACTGTGCAAGTAGGCTAATAGTAGGCCAACTATTGAAATAGATAAATGAGTCAGAAATTCACCAATTTCAGATTTTTCTACATTTTTTCAAGTTTTCGTTCTCAAATTCACACTTTGTTTTTACAGAAAAACAACAAAAAAGTATGTTCCAAGTCCACAACAATGCTTAAACCACATCACGAGACCACTTTTGAGGTCTGGGGGAAGAAATCTAATGTTTATTTTTTTGTGTAGTTACCCTTTAATTCAAGTGTGCAGGCACCTAGCACTGTTGTTTGGTTTGCATTATTTCTGTAGTACATGAGATGGAGTTTGCAAAAAAAATGGCCACTAGATTGATGCAAATAATCATGATATCATTCTGACAGGTAGACAGTTTAATACAGAAGGGTTTAGGGAAAGCCTTTCCATCTACCAGAAGACGAGTAGGCCTATCATTAGCATCGCTATATTCTGTTTGAAACTTTTTACTTCATATTTTGAGGCATGTCTTACCTTGCTTCAAAGTAGTCTATAGCCAAAATCCCATTGAAGGGTGGAGGCAATTATTTTTGATAGACTTCCTCATATGTTCTCCTGCTCTAGGCTATTGGTTTTCATTAAACTTTCTTTCATTGCCTATCAGCCAAAAGACATGATCCTCCTTGCATCTTTAAATCCCCCCTCTTTCTAATGGATATTTCCATCTCTGTCCATAAAACCGCTCCCATTTTAGAACAGTGTTTTCCCGCAAATTGCATTTAGGCTCATTCACGCGTAAGCCTACCCCCGTGCGTACATTGCTGCGCCTAAAATGTGAAGAAATAATAGTTTATCAACATTTTAAGCTAAACATTCCGATCTGTTCCATCAGCCCTATTCAGTGATACGCTGTATACCTCCAATATCACTACTTTGATACGTATCAGTGGGGATTAAGTAGCGAGTATACTCAATTCCCACTGAAAAATAAGTGGGTATATGGCGTATACCTGCGTATACCCTCCCACTACACCAATGGATAGTGATGAAGAGAGAAGGAGATTAGCTGGACGGCAGGATATAGAGAGTAAGCTGAAGAAAGGATAAGGTGGAGGTGGTGAAATAGGCATGGAATAGTACTTTGTTGTCCAAATAGTTACTTTGTCCCTCTCATACTATATGTGACTCATTTCAGGAAACTAGGCGTATGTTGCGCGTCACTACTTCACAGGAGAGACAATTGAACATAAACTTTTCTTCTTTTTTTTATAAAAAAAAATTGTTTTTTGGCAGAAATGCGTTCTGGAACATGTGAACTTTCATGTGCTTAATAACAAACTTGTATGCCATCTGTAAATACGAATACAATTGTTAAATTACGAGCCTAGTTGATTTAGCCACAGAAAAAGACAACAACCTTCCTGCTAGCCATAATTGGCTAAGATAATGAGTGGGCTGGACATGCCGAGAGATGAGTTTGGATTGACCTGCCATGTAGCACGCTTCTGTCTATAACATGAGCTGGTCAGTATGTGTAGGTTATCCTTTCTTACTGGGCTTCTTTTTTTTAAAGATATCACGTACTATAGAACTGCATAAGTGTTACAGCTCTACACTTTCTGGAGGACTGAGTTTTGAAATCAGTGGAATTAGAGTATGATAGCTAAGGAGAAGGAGAAAATGCTGGCATTGATTGCAAATATGCAGACGGAGTCGATAAGAGAACACACGGAAGGCTGGATTACATCTTCAAACTAAGGGCAACCATGGCATCCGTGACAGAGAAGGAGAAGCGCCCATCCATGTATACGGGTAAGATAGTCTAGCTAGCTACATTTTCAGATATGACATGTTTCTAATTTTGTCAGAAAGTCGTTTTAATTTGAAGTTAGTGTACTGTTAGCTAGCTAGCTAACGTTACGTGTATGATCTGAGCCTAACCAGCTCTGCTAGGGCGAGTAAAATAGTCAGAGTGAGGTGTTCTCTCACGTGTCTGGAAGTAGCTAGCAAGCTAGCCAACGTTAGCCAGTTAGCTTGGGTGCTTGACTACTGTTGTTAGGTCAGAACGATCGGATCAACCCTACTCCTCGGCCAGAGTGTCCAGTGTGCGCTCTGAATGCTCCGAGAGCGAAACGCTCTGAATTTACGAACAGACAATCTGACAACGCTCTGCGTTTACAAACGCCCAGAGCGCACTCTGAGCACACTCGGGCACTCAAGATTAAATTTACAAACACGCCCGTAGTACAAACCAGCCTTTAGTCTTGAAACCTTTGGTTGTTTAGTACATGGCCTCACATGTGGGTCCTTAAAGAGATGGGTGGGGCTAAGGCTTTAGAGGGTGTGAACAATGCTGAATGGGTGTAGACAAAGAAGAGCTCTAAAGTAGGTGTACCAAAACACTCAAGGGACATTTTCTCAAAAGTGAGGTTACAAGTTTATCAACATTCAAAGCAAAATTACTTTCCCATTGTTCCTCAACTGTAGTGTATGATATACCATTTTGTAGCTCTGAGTCTCTACTTTTATCCAATGTAAAAATAAAAATAAACACTATTTCAAATTTTGCTACATAAGACCGAATCGAGGCGGTCGGTCACATATTCCCATCTCTTTGGTAGAACACCATGAGAAAAAGGAATTAAGTATTCCTTCAAAAAGCCTTTAGCTATGTAGCCACCAGCACCCATCAAACACTATACCCACTCTGATGTGGAAGAGACAGGGATGGCCGGCTTGGTTCAGAAGGAAGGCAGAGAAGAAAGGATGAGATGGAGAGAAGGAGAGGGGGTCCCATAATGAGAGAGTTGTGATACACTGGGGCTCCAGAGCACTGCCACTCCTCCCTTTTCCTTCACCACTTCACACAGTACCAAATGCTGGGCTCACACACACACACAGAGACGACCCAAAGTTTCTGATTTAATAACATGCTGATAATAATAACTTTATTTGTAAAAACCAAAAGAGATTTTCATACATTGGGCTCAAAGCGCTAATTTAGACGATGCCTTGGAGCCATACGAGCAGCTGATCAGTGTTAGCTAGGGCCTTTACAGACACAGAGACTGGGTGGCTAGAGCCTTTACAGACACAGAGACAACAACAACGACGCCAGAGACACGGAGAGAGAAAGAAAGAGAGAGAAAGAGCGAGAGAGAGAAGAGAGCTAACAGAAAGCAGGCCTGCATTCCAGGCCAGACGGCATAAGACATAGCATCACAAGGATGAATGGTCCTAGTTCTGGTTCCAGTCAGACTCTACTGGATGATTCTAGTTCTGGTTCCAGTCAGACTCGACTGAATGGTTCTGGTTCCAGTCAGACTCTAATGGATGATTCTAGTTCTGGTTCCAGTCAGACTCGACTGAATGGTTCTGGTTCCAGTCAGACTCTACTGGATGGTACTGGTTCCAGTCAGACTCTAATGGATGATTCTAGTTCTGGTTCCAGTCAGACTCTACTGGATGGTTCTAGTTCTAGTCAACTGTGTGACTGTCACTCTCCATCTAACACAACCACTTTTCTGTCTCTAATGATTACAAAACTATTGAAGACATACAAGAGCTTTCCCTCACTCTCTTTCTCACATTATAAGTCGTGAGTGGCTGAGGAAAAAGGCTATGCACTATGTGAGAAAGTACTGTAAGGCAACAAATCATGCCTTCACCACACACACACACACACGCCTCTCACCCCACTTCCCCTCTTATAGGTCAAAAAACATCTGGCAAATTAAAAGTTTACTTTAAAAGCACTGTTTTAATTAGCGAGACATTTTATTAGATGAAAAATTAATCAAAAGAATACACACACACATTTAATCTGGCAAAATGTGAAGGTTCAGTATTGTTTATGGTAAGCCATCTGTGTGAACCCTGTGAAAGTTGAAAACCCTCGAATCCTTTCTTCTTCGTTCTCTCGCTCTTTCTCTGTCTCTAAAAACACACTGTACATTCAGGTTAAAAGAAGGAGTAACTAGAGCTGATATAAGTTCTGCCTTTCATCTATTCTAAGGGTGAAAATTCATGCTGAAGCCATTTAATTTGCTTTTCAAAACACGTTTTAGGGTTTGGGGAACAAAGGCTTGCACTAACCCAGAGACTCAATCAAGCACATTAATAAGCCATTTCTTATTTGGGAAGAAATGGACTACAGGCAAGAGAAGTCCTATTAAAAATACATTTGACCAAAAATCACTTCAATAGGCTTAGAAGAGTCAAAGTTATGGAGCGATTTAAGTGCCAAAAGAAACTATTTGAATTCAGTATTTTTTTATTTGTATTTAGATATTGAATTTGAATTCATAAATTAACTTATATTTCATGATTTGAAACTGAATTGCATAAATTGAATTCCATTTCAATTTAATAGAAAATTCAAATTCAATATTTTATATACAGTACCAGTCAAAAGTTTGGACACAAAAACTCATTCCAGAGTTTTTCTTTATTTTTTACTATTTTCTACATTGTAGAAAAATAGTGAAGACATCAAAACTATGAAATAACACATATGGAATCATGTAGTAGCCAAAAAAGGTGTTTTTATATTTGAGATTCTTCAAAGTAGCCACCCTTTGCCTTGATGACAGTTTTGCACACTCTTGGCATTCTCTCAACCAGCTTCATGAGGTAGTCACCTGGAATGTATTTTATATAAAATTTTAAAAACTTGATTATCCGAAACATCTCCTCAAGCCTCCAAACCACTTGCTCTCTGACTGTCTGCAGGGAGGATGTAGGCTATGTGACGGGAGTCTCTGTCAGTGGAATTTGTGACGTGTTCCCAGCACACACGGTCCTCCTTGTGTCCAGTGTTCCCGCTGAATTCTAACCCAAGAAAATCTCCCACATTGGCATTGATCACCTAGAGGCTGTAATGACAATTTAAATGGGGGCACCAGAGTCCCGAAATTTTGACTTTGCTAGGGCTCGCACCATTTTTGACCAGGGTGCAGAAAGGAGAAAATAGACAGCAGAGGGAAAGAGATGAGGAAGTAAGATAGGCTAAGTGAACAAATTTGATGTTGACAATGTTATGTGGCCATTTTCCCACCAGTGTGTTTGCTAAAGTTCGAACCAGACCTCAATTATTTGTTACATGTGGTTACAATGAAGAACGTGTGTTGCGAGCTTGTAATTTTTCCAACCCACCTATAGCGTTCGTATTTCATCAACACTGTCGAAGAGGCTACAAGCATATTACGGCCATCATATCATTCAGATTAATGATTATTACGTGTGATTATAATGACATAGGGTAAAGAAAACTACGTTTTCACATAGCACCCATCTTGAACTGACCAGTAGGAGATCAGGAAGTTAATGTAAAGGACGACACGCTGCTTGGTTTTGACCAAGATGGAATTTCATGACTTTTCACCAAATTTCCATGACCAACAATTGGCGGTGTCTCAACACTGGAAGACTGCTCTCTGATCCCATGTTCCATCCCCTGTCGTTGAGCAAGACACTTAACCCCCCAAAGTAGAATACCTGTTAGGCAACGGTGTAAAACACATGTGGTCCACCCTCAATCTGGAGAGATACTGGGTATGCAGGCTTTTTGATCAAGCCCTTGCTCAAACACATCAGAGTCAGTTTATCAAGGTTCGATTGAGCAGCTCATGTCTAAAATGTGGTTTGTTAGAGGGGGGTTGGAATAAAAGCCTGCACACCCAGTAGCTCTCCTGGAGGATGGTTGACCACCCTTGATGTAAAACATTACAACCAAATAAGTTTTATGCCTTTTTGAAATAATTCACTCATTCAATATATTAAAGATAAATGGCAATCGTAGGCTACAAATCTTTTTATTCAGCTGAAGCAAGCCCACAAATTGTTTTCAATCATATTCATCACAGATAGACAATGAGACAAATATTTCACCGGATGTACAAATGTGAAGCATCCGTTTGGCGTTTCCACTTATTTACATTAGATTTTCACATTTTAGTCATTTAGCAGAGACTCTTATCCAGAGCGACTTACAGTAGTGAGTGCATACATTTTCATATCGTACCCCCGTGGGAATCGAACCCCCAACCCTGGCATTGCAAGCACCATGCTCTACCAACTGAGCCACACGGGACATAATATGGTATTGATATGGTAGTGAGAGGAAGTCAAGTGGTCGGCAGTTGTTGAAGATGGATGTTGGCAGACATTCTGCAAATTCTCTCATCGATGAAAACATTTGATCTCAATACAGTTTTCTGTTCCCAAAACTAGAATCGGTTAAGAACAGAGTGGACTAAAATTTGTAGACGTTTCCAAAAACGGTGTTGTTTAGGAGTGCAAAGGTGAATTGAGTTATTGCACACGCGCACTTCACAGAGTAGGTGTTCCCTAATGGAATATGCTAATTAATTCTAGAACGCGCCAATAGGATCTCGCTAGCTCGTGCTTGGCTCGGCCCACCTCCTTGCTTGTTCTGCCCACTTTGACTCATTCTTTCCCATTGGAAACGACAGGCTGTCGTCTATCTTCGGTTAGTTATACAAATGTTTTGTATTTATCTTAGATACCCTAGAAGTGTTTAGTTTGCAGGCTGACTAGCATTGAGTTACAGTGCCTTCAGAAAATATTCATACCCATTGACTTATTACACATTTTGTTGTGTTACAGCCTGAATTCAAAATGGATTAAATTTATATTTTCTCTGACCCATCTAGACACAATACCCCATTTTTAATCCTGAACTTATTTAGGCTTGCCATAACAAAGGGTTTGAATACTTATTGACTCAAGACATTTCAACTGTAAATTTTTTATGAATTAGTAAAAACAAAAGTTAAACAAACCGAATCCCAACAAATACAATGAGGAAGTGAATCGTTCTTTTTGTCAACAATAATAATTTAAATGAATCATATGAATTGTTTAAAAAAGTAAATCAACTTTGTTTGGCCTTATTCACGAGTGTCGGTGGAAAGTTGTTTGGGACATGATGAAAACATGAATACATGCTAATAATAGCTAAACAGTTAACTAGAGGGTACGAGGGTAACTAGTTAGTTTGTTCTCTATCAAATTTTATAGGCTAGGCCTACCTGCTGCAATGTACGACTGTCTCTCTCTCTCTCCTTGAGCAACAGCCCACTCGTCTAGCACACATGCAGGTAATGCGTGCAAACACAGACGTGCTAAAGTGTCATTCCAATCCTCGCTGATATGTTGATTTTTAGTTGATTGATAAAATATTTAAAAAAAAATTCCTAAATAAATTACATTAACAGTAATTTCCATTACTTTTCAGATTTTATAATTTTCCTAAACTTTTCCAAGCCTGGAAAACACAATTTTAAAAATCCCATTACATTTTCAGGATTTTCATGACCGTACGAACCCTGTTGCTTAGTGAATACCGCTTCCCCCTGATTCAGCTCATACTGAGACTCGAACTCAGGACCTCTGCCACTTCAGGCTAAGGAGTGCATTACCACAGATCCCCATCTGCTACATTCACCCGCCAAACTCACTCCACAGTAACCCCAGTGGTTGAGCTGAGACAACTGTAGATCCCAGTCCAGTTTGCTTAGCGATTACCGAAGTAAATCATATTTTCTGGTCTGTTGTGTGTAATCAGGAACAACCTGTTGACCTTGGCCATCTGACAGAAAGTTTATGGAAGACAACAACTGCTAATTGCAGTGGACCTGTAAACAGACCATTTGAATTTAACAGGGTCTAAAGTTTTGCATTTACTTCTTCTCAAACCTATACTGCACTGCCCGAATTCTGTCTACTTACAGTGGTAGCCTACACACTTCAATGCAAAAGATCAACTGTCTGTTCACCTGTAAGTTATAAACCATGCTTCCTTTCTGATGCATAGAGCAAAATACTTGAAATAATAGCCTATCTAATAGACCCAATTACCTGAGATGTGCATGGTAATCTGTTGTAGGCTATGGTTACTTCTGGAATATGAAACCCATGGTGGCTAGAAAGGTTGAAGAACGTATTCTGCAGTGGTTATGTAAAGAAGGATTATGTGTTTAAATGCAAGATTGTCTACTCGAGAAATCTGAAATTACAGTATTCAGACATAAGGCACAGAAGTAACCTACAACCGTCTGTACCACCATTAATGACCTGTGCTCTGGATTGGATGGCGTAGAGCAAAATACTTGAAATAGCTTATCTATTTACTACTGTGAAGTGGGTCCAATTAAATGAGAGATGAGATGAATGGTATCCTTGTTGTAGGCCTATGCTTCCTCGTGAGTATGAAAGCATCACAGAAAAGGTGAGGAATTTATTATGCAATGATCATGGAAATTGAATAAATAATAGCCTAGGAAATAGATGCCTATTTCTAATTATTTTAAAACGCAAAGATAAAAATAGATTTACGCTCTTCTCACTAATTGCATCTTGTTATTAACCTGTTTATTGTTATGATTAAGCCTGTCCGTCATATCCCCTGGACTATTGCACAGTTATATGGGCAAGTGTCACTAAGAAGGACATAGGTAAATTAAATGGCCCAGAACAGAGCACGGCTGGCCTTTAAAATGTACTTTAATGAGATTAATATCAATAACAAGCATGTCAATCTCTCCTGGCTCAAAGTAGAGGAGAGATTGATCATCACTACTTGTCTTTGTCAGAGGTATTGATGTGTTGAAACCACCGAACTGGCTGTTCAAACAGCTCAGACTAGGGTTGAATATTTTCCAATTGTTCCATTCCTAGAATAAATCCCTTTTCTCCCGGGTAACCCGGAATTTCCCTCCAAAACCCGAAGTGTCATTCAAAAGCATTAAAAAGCATATAAATAGGCCTGTGTATGGATTTGATTAGAGCTTTGATGGGAAATTCAAGCCTGATGCTATATGAGCTTGATGAGCCATACAATAAATACATATTATGAAGGGCTCATAATATGTATTTAATGTTAAACATTAAAGACATTTAATTAGCCCAAGCCCATAAAATGTCAAATGACTGCTGTTATCCAATTAGCTACATACACTATATATACAAAAGTATGTGGACATCCTTTCAAATTAGTGGCTTCGGCTATTTCAGCCACACCCGTTGCTGACAGAATTATAAAATCAAGAACACAGCCATGCAATCTCAATAGACAAACATTGGCAGTAGAATGGCCTTACTTTCAACAAGCCACCGTCATAGGATGCCACCTTTCCAACAAGTCAGTTCGTAAAATATCTACCCTGCTAGAGATGCCCCGGTCAACTGTAAGTGCTGTTATTGTGAAGTGGAAACGTCTAGGAGCAACAACGGCTCAGCCGCGAAGTGGTAGGCCACACAAGCTCACAGAACGAGTGCTGAAGTGTGTAGCACGTAAAAATTGTCGGTCCTCGGTTGCAACACTCACTACAGAGTTCCAAACTGCCTCTGGAAGCACAATAACTGTTTGTCGGGAGCTTCATGAAATGGGTTTCAGTGGCCGAGCAGCCGCACACAGGCCTAAGATCACCATGCGCAATTCCAAGCGTCGGCTGGAGCAGGGTGTAAAACTCTGGAGCAGGGTGTAAAACTCTGGAGCAGTTGAAACATGTTCTCTGGAGTGATGAATCACGTTTCACCATCTGGCAGTCCAACGGACGAATCTGGGTTTGGCAGATGCCAGGAGAACGCTACCTGCCCGAATGCATAATAATGATCTGGGGCTGTTTTTCATCATTCAGGCATGGCCCCTTAGTTCCAGTGAAGGGATATCTTAACCCAACAGCATACAATGACATTCTCGACGGTTCTGTGCTTCCAACTTTGTGGCAAAAGTTTGGGGAAGGCCCATGCCTGTTTCAGCATGACAATGCCCCCGTGCACAAAGCGAGGTCCATACAGAAATGTTTTGTGGAGATCGGTGTGGAAGAACTTGACTGGCCTGCAAAGAGCCTTGATCTCAACCCCATCAAACACCTTTGGGATGAATTGGAACGCCGACAGCGAGCCTGGCCTAATCAGCGAACATCAGTGCCCAACTTCACTAATGCTCGTGGCTGAATGGAAGCAAGTCCCCGCAGCAATGTTCCAACATCTCCATATTAATGCCCATGATTTTGGAATGAGATGTTCGACGAGCAGATGTCCACATACATTTGGTCATGTAGCGTATATGATACAGGCTATTGCACATTACACACAACAGAAAAACATAAACACCCATAGATGTAGCTAGCTATATTCTCTCTTGGGTAAATAAATTCAACTAGCTCCAGTAGAATAGTAGTGTGAACTGTATTACTGTACTGTATTATATGGACTGGAATTACGCACATTGTTCAAACCATGATAAAGCAGAGAGAACATCGGACTCTTATGCAGCAAATGCTACAAAGTTACAAGTATAGGCTAGCAAATTTTATTTACATTATCAAATATAATAGGAACTATAATTAGTAGGCTGATGCATATATACAGTGCATTCAGAAAATATTCAGACCCCTTCACTTTTCCACATTTTGTAACATTACTGCCTTATTCTAAAATATATAGATTTTTAAATTCCGTCATCAATCTACACACAATACCCCATAATGACAAAGCAAAAACAGTTTTTTAGACATTTTTGCAAATGTATATTAAATAAAATATATATATATATTTATATAAATATATATACAGTTGAAGTCGGACGTTTACATACACTTAGGTTGGAGTCATTAAAACTTGTTTTTCAAATACTCCACAAATTTCTTGTTAACAAACTATAGTTTTGGCAAGTCGGTTAGGACATCTACTTCGTGCATGACACAAGTTATTTTTCCAACAATTGTTTAAAGACAGATTATTTCACTTATAATTCACTGTATCACAATTCCAGGGGGTCAGAAGTTTACATACACTAAGTTGACTGTGCCTTAAACAACTTGGAAAATTACAGAAAATGATGTCATGGCTTTAGAAGCCTCTGATAGGCTAATTGACATAATTTGAGTCAATTGGAGGTGTACCTGTGGATGTATTTCAAGGCCTACCTTCAAACTCAGTGCCTCTTTGCTTGACATCAAGGGAAAATCCCCAAAAATCAGCCAAGGAAAGAAAAATTGTAGACCTTCACAAGTCTGGTTCATCCTTGGGAGCAATTTCCAAATGCCTGAAGGTACCACGTTCATCTGTACAAACAATAGTACGCAAATATATACACCATGGGACCACGCAGCAGTCATGTCGCTCAGGACGGAGAAGCGTTGTCTCCTAGAGTTGAACGTACTTTGGTGCGGAAAGTGCAAATCAATCCCAGAACAACAGCAAAGGACCTTGTGAAGATGCTGGAGGAAACAGGTACAAAAGTATCTATAGCCACAGTAAAACGAGTCCTATATCGACACAACCTGAAAGGCCGTTCAGCAAGGAAGAAGCCACTGCTCCAAAACCGCCTTAAAAAAGCCAGACTACGGTTTGCAACTGCACATGGGGACAAAGATCGTACTTTTTGGAGAAATGTACTCTGGTCTGATGAAACTGTTTGGCCATAATGACCATCGTTATGTTTGTAGGAAAAAGGGGGACGCTTGCAAGCCAAAGAACACCATCCCAACCATGAAGCACGGAGGTGGCAGCATCATGTTGTGGGGGTGTTTTGCTGCAGGAGAGACTGGTGCACTTCACAAAATAGATTGCATCATGGGGATGAAAAATTATGTGGATATATTGAAGCAACATCTCAAGACATCAGTCAGGAAGTTAAAGCATGGTCGCAAATGGTCTTCCAAATGGACAATGACCCCAAGCATACTTCCAAAGTTATGGCAAAATGGCTTAAGGACAACAAAGTCAAGGTATTGGAGTGGCCATCACAAAGCCCTGACCTCAATCCTATAGAAAATTTGGGGGCAGAACTGAAAAAGCGTGTGTGAGCAAGGAGGCCTACAAACCTGACTCAGTTACACCAGCTCTGTCAGGAGGAATGGGCCACAAGTCACACAAGTCAATACTTATTTTCCACCATAATTTGCAAATAAATTCATTAAAAATTCTACAATGTGATTTTCTGGATTTTTTTTCTCATTTTGTCTGTCATAGTTGAAGTGTACCTATGATGAAAATTACAGGCCTCTCTCATCTTTTTAAGTGGGAGAACTTGCACAATTGGTGGCTGACTAAATACTTTTTTGCCCCACTGTATATATGGGGAGTTTCTCCCATTCTTCTCTGTTTCTCCCATTCTTCTTTGCAGATGTTCGAGCGGGTTCACGTCTGGGCCCCTCAAGGACATTCAGAGACTTTCTCGAACCCCCCTGCGTTGTCTTGGCTGTGTGCTTAGGGTTGTTGTCCTGTTGGAAGGTGAACCTTCATCCCAGTCTGAGGTCCTGAGCGCACTGGAGCAGGTTTTCATTAAGGATCTCTCTGTACTTTGCTCCGTTAATCTTCCCCTTGATCCTGACTAGTCTCCCAGTCCCTGCCGCTGAAAACATCCCCACTGCATGATGCTGCCACCACCATGCTTCGCCGTAGGGATGGTGCCAGGTTTCCTCCAGACGCGAAGCTTGGCATTCAGGCCACAGAGTTCAATCTTGGTTTCATCAGACCAGAGAATCTTGTTTCTCATCGTCTGAGAGTCCTTTAGGTGCCTTTTGGCAAACTCCAAGCAGGCTGGAGTGGCTTCCGTCTGGCAACTCTACCATGAAGACCTGATTGGTGGAGTGCTGCAGAGATGGTTGTCCATCTGGAAGGTTCTCCCATCTCCACAGTGGAACTCTGGAGCTCTGTCAGAATGACCATTGGGTTCTTGGTCACCTCTCCGACCAAGGTCTTTCTCCCCCGATTGCTCAGTTTGGCCGGGCGGTCAGCTCTAGGAAGAGTCTTGGTGGTTCCAAACCACTTCCATTTAAGAATGATGGAGACCACTGTGTTCTTGGGGACCTTCAATGCTGCATAAATTGTTTGGTACCCTTCCCCAGATCTGTGCCTCAACACAATCCTCGGAGCTCTACGGACAATTCATTTGACATCAAGGCTTGGTTTTTGCTCTGAAATGCACTGTCAACTGTGGGACCTTATATAGACAGGTGTGTGCCTTTCCAAATCATGTCCAATCAATGAATCTACCACAGGTGGACTCCAATCATGTTGTAGAAACATCAAGGATGATCAATGGAAACAGGATGCACCTGAGCTCAATTTCGAGTCTCATAGCAAAGGGTCTGTATACTTATGTAAATGTTTTTTTAATTTTAATTTTTTTATAAATGTTCAAACATAAAAAATAAAAAAAAATGTTTTTGCTTTGTCATTATGGGGTATTGTGTGTAGATTGATGAGGGAAAACATTTGTTCATCCATTTTAGAATAAGGCTGTAGCGTAACAAAATGTGGAAAAAGTTAAGGGGCCTGAATACTTTCCGAATGCACTGTACATTTCACATTTCCCCTAATGTTATTAGCCTACCTCTTTTTTCTCTCTCGATTGTTACTTAATTTCTTCCTTGCTTTCAACAGTTAAATGAAATAAGTTCAGTTGTCCTTATCGTCACCATTCTAATCACATCGTTGAATGATAAAGGACTAGAATTAGATGCAGAAGGCTTTCACTTCTCTTCACGAAGATTGAATGGTTATGGGTCTGAATAAATAACTGCTACCAGCCTACCGCCATCCCGCGTTCGCTCTTCTTTCAAACTACCTGTGAGTTCTATTGGCTGCTGTATTTAATATTCAGCAAACAAGAGCTTGCGTCCCTCTTCAAATAATCTATTGGTATAAGAAATGCAAAACAAAAAATATCCAGCAAGTTATTCTAGTCTTGCTTTTCCAGCATGGGACTCCAAGAGCTCAGGAAAGTTTTTTTAAGGAGACAAAGGCTATAAATTAGAAGCTTATTATACAAAACCCATCATTAATTAGCTAAATATAAGGCTAATACTGCATTGACTATTACCTGAAAGAGGTAGGCTAGGACATCTATCGGGCTAAATACAGTATCAATCTAGAACAGGATGATCTATTTTGGATGCAATTTGAATGGAATTGGTGGAGAGAGAGAAAGACTGCAAGAGAGTGCTCATGCGTGCACTGATTTAAAGAAACAATATTTGAGTGATAGGCTGTTTTAAAACTCTGCAGCTGCAATAAAACTTTTTTTTTTAATCTTTAAAATTACAAAATAAGGTGACCCTAAGGTGACCCCCGAAAGCCAGATGGAGATGGGTAAATTAGACACACATTCGGTCTTTATATTACTGTAGTACAGCCTATGCTACGAAAATAAGTTACCATGATGAGATGGTTGGTCTACATGCATTGTGAACTGTGCTCCTATCTGAGATGGGCAGTCTGTCCCCACCCTGAGCATTGATGATTCATCATGCGGAGGCCGTAGAGAAGCCAGATTTAGACATCTCATATCATTTAACAGTTCCATTTCTCGCCATGCTGTTCAATTAATTAATCATAATTTACCGGTTTCTCGCAGTTATTTATCCTGGGAAAAGGTTGTGGTTTCGGGTGGTAAATCTCGGTAACCGGGTTCCTGCCCTTCAACCCTAGCTCAGACACCCATACATACCCCACAAGACATGCCACCAGAGCAGACTCTTGGAAACACACAGTATTACATTGAGCCATGACTACATGGAACTCACTTCCACATCAAGTAACTCAAGCGAGCAGTGAAATCAGATCAAAAAAACAACACCTCACTGTGTTAAAACACACACACCCTAACACACGCACTCTACACACAAACATTACAATATTGTAATATTGTAGTATAAATAAATGTAAGTATTACAAATAAATTGTATATTGTAAATGTATAATAATAGAGTAATAATTGTAATATCTTCTATGATGCATTGTTGTGTTTTTGATAAAGGCTGTTGTTTTGTTGTGATGTAATTGTTTTAATCCTGTTTGGACCGCAGGAAGAGTAGCTGCTGCTGCCTTGGCTATTGAGGATCCTAATAAATACTAAATACCGCTTCCTCCTGATTCAGCTCATATGGAGACTCGAACTCGGGACCTCTGCCTCGAAAACACTGTTGGAGCTAGGAACATAAGCATTTCGCTACACCCTCAATAACATCTGCAAAATATGTGTGCACGACCAATTACATTTGATATTTATCACAATGAAACTGATACATTTCAAATTGAATTTTAAAATCGAATGCAATATTCATTCAATTTAGTTTCAAATCATGAAATACAAATTACATTTATGAATTGAAAATCAATTTGTGCATAAAAATTCAAAGATACTGATTTCAAATACAGTTTCTGTTGGCACTGAAATCACTCCATACAAAAGACTCTTTGGTTTAAGAGAATTTACTATAGCTGTTAAAGTATACAGTACCAGTCAAAAGTTTAGAGACACCTACTCATTCAAGGGTTTTTCTTTATTTTTACTATTTTCTACATAGACATCAACACTACGAAATAACACATATGGAATCATGTAGTAAACAAAAAATTGTAAACATATCAAAACAAAAGTGTGCAAAGCTGTCATCAAGGCAAAGGGTGGCTACTTTGGAGAATCTCAAATATATTTGATTTGTTTAACAATTGTTTGGTTGCTACATGTTATTTCATAGTTTTGAGGTCTTCACTATTATTCTACAATGTAGAAAATAGTACAAATAAAGAAAAACCCTTGAATGAGTACAGTAGGTGTGTCCAAACTTTTGACTGGTACTGTATGTCTCACTGTAAGCTATGGAAACATAGACAAGGACTCAGGTGTAAGTGCTAAATGTTTTTTGTTTTTTTGTGCATACAAAAAGTGATTGATGAAGGGATAGATTGATTGATATATTGATAGATTATATTACCCGTATCCACTGGTTGGCCTTCCTCTCGACAGCGTTGTGAGGTTCCTCTGAATATAGACTCCACAGACTCTGGAGCAGGAGCGAGCGGCTCTCAGCTGAACACAGGACACACAACAAAACAACACATTAGGCAAGGCATCCATCCATCCACCGAACCATAGCCTATTGACAGTCCACTCACCACCCGCAGTGACATAGGGGTTCCAGCAGAGGCGGCCGAGGAACTGGCCTACGAAGGGAATAGTCCTCATGGTCTCTGTGGTGGAACTCTGGAAACACACAAAGCACGGACACTAACACACACTCCACACCAACATGACTAGGCCAAACCAAGTCTGTCCCACCCTATTCCCTATGTAGTGCACTACTTTTTACCAAGACCCATCTGTTCAAAAGTAATGCATGGGATTAGGGTTCCATCTGGGACAATACCCTATAACTGACTGACTGTACGTACTGTAGCATACACAACCATGTACTGTAGCATACACTACCGTTGAAAAGTTTGGGGTCACTTAGAAATGTCCTTGTATTTGAAAGAAAAGCAATTTTTTTGTCCATTAAAATAACATCAAATTGATCAGAAATACAGTGTAGACATTGTTAATATTGTAAATGACTATTGTAGCTGGAAACGGCAGATTTTTAATGGAATATCTACATAGGTGTACAGAGGCCCATTATCAGCAATCATCACTCCTGTGTTCCAATGGCACGATGTGTTAGCTATTCCAAATGTATCATTTTAAAAGGCTAATTGATCATTACAAAACCCTTTTGCAATTATGTTAGCACAGCTGAAAACTATTGTGCTGATTAAAGAAGCAATACAACTGGCCTTCTTTAGACTAGTTGAGCAGGTGGAGCATCAGCATTTGTGGATTCGATTACAGGCTCAAAATGTCCAGAAACAAATCACGTTCTTCTGAAACTCGTCAGTCTATTCTTGTTCTGAGAAATGAATGCTATTCCATGCGAGAAATTGCCAAGAAACTTAAAATCTTGTACAACGCTGTGTACTACTCCCTTCACAGAACAGCGCAAACTGGCTCTAACCAGAATAGAAAGAGGAGTGGGAGGCCCCGGTGCACAACTGAGCAAGAGGACAAGTACATTAGAGTGTCCAGTTTGAGAAACAGACACCTCACAAGTCTTCAACTGGCAGCTTCATTAAATAGTACCAGCAAAACAACAGTCTCAACATCAACAGTGATGAGGCGACTCCGGGATGCTGGCCTTCTAAGCAGAGTTGCAAAGAAAAAGCCATATCTCAGACTGGCAAATAAAAAGAAAAGATTAAGATGGGCAAAAGAACACAGACACTGGACAGAGGAACTCTGCATAGAAGGCCAGCATCCCGGAGTCGCCTCATCGCTGTTGACGTTGAGACTGGTGTTTTGCTGGTACTATTTCATGAAGCTGCCAGTTGAGGACTTGTGAGGTGTCTTTTCTTTCAAAAACAAGGACATTTCTAAGTGACCCCAAACATTTGAATGGTAGCGTACACAACTACAGTGTGTACTGTAGCATACACAACTACAGTGTGTACTGTAGCATACAAAACTACAGTGTGTACTGTAGCATACAAAACTACAGTGTGTACTGTAGCATACAAAACTACAGTGTGTACTGTAGCATACACAACTACAGTGTGTACTGTAGCATACACAACTACAGTGTGTACTGTAGCATACACAACTACAGTGTGTACTGTAGCATACAAAACTACAGTGTGTACTGTAGCATACAAAACTACAGTGTGTACTGTAGCATACAAAACTACAGTGTGTACTGTAGCATACAAAACTGCAGTGTGTACTGTAGCATACAAAACTACAGTGTGTACTGTAGCATACAAAACTACAGTGTGTACTGTAGCATACAAAACTACAGTGTGTACTGTAGCATACAAAACTACAGTGTGTACTGTAGCATACAAAACTACAGTGTGTACTGTAGCATACACAACTACAGTGTTTACTGTAGCATACACTACTACAGTGTGTACTGTAGCATACACAACTACAGTGTGTACTGTAGCATATACAGTACCATGACAGGGTTTCCCAAACAGATTGCCAGGACCCACTTGTGCAATCTTAAGTAACTAAAGTTTAAAAAAAAAAACTAAAAACAAAGCGTTCATAAGTTTAGTACAAGTTTGTTTTTCACATTTTATCCATAAACATTTCCTGGGTTTAATTTTCCCCCAGAGCGAGAACACATCATGTGTTGAGAAGTGTGAGAGATACACAAAACAGATGGGTGTGACGGGCCAGGTAGTTTGGGGTGTTGGGGCTCAGCTTTGCCCGCTTACAAACTGTACGTGAGTGTGTGAGTGTGTGTGTGTGTGTGCTTTTTTAAGCGAGCATCTGTTTCTGTGTGGAAGACTCTTCAGCTCACAGCAACAAGGGGCCATTTAAAACATTTCTCTCCGGCCAATTAAAAACGGAGAGCTTGTAGCAGAACACTGTAGGGAATGGCAGCTAGTCGTCGCTAGCTTAGTACTGACCAATGACACAACGGGTCTGTTCAGAAGGGTGTGACGCTACGGAATGTTCAGAAATCACTGATCTCTACCTGATTTGATAAGAGAAAGCAAGGTTACCAACCTACGATTACCCAAGGTAGAGAGGAAGGAAGGAAGTATGTATTTCTCCAGTCTCGAACAGAGTCCCTGATGTCATTCATTGGAACCCGGGGCGTTAACGATGTAGCATCTCTCTTAAAAATGTAGACCTTGCATCTTGTGTGTGTGTGACACAACCAGGGCGGTACTGTTGTTGCGTTTCTTTTCGATGGCCTCTCTATGCATCACTTCAACATGTGCTCGCCCTGCCAATGTACTGTACACTGGAACACACTCAAAGCGTCACACTCTTTTCAATCCTGTACATAACACATGGTCTCAGTTTAATATGACACGCCTGTGTGTGTGTGTGTATGTGTGTGTGTGTGTGTGTGTGTGTGTGTGTGTGTGTATGTGTGTGTGTGTGTGTGTGTGTGTGTGCGCGCCCCTTGTATGACGCAACCCAGAAGGAATATTTATTTACAATAAGATCTTTATTACAGTTTGAGGCTATTGAAACATACCATACAGGCCTCAAAGAAAGAAAGAACGAGCCATCGCAACAGAAAATAATTATCACCAACTACCAGAGCCAAATCAGCATCAAGTTAGTGACTGGGCACACTAATACCGTCCCTCATAAAAAGCCGAGCTTTAGACATGCTGTATCTACTGTGCATACCCAGACATCTAGGACAGAAGAGGCTGATTACGTGGTGATCACAGGGAGTTTATGGGACCCTTTGTCTGTCCAACGATGTCATCAGGGCAAAGATATGACAAAGCAACGTCAATCCACTGATCTATAGTGCACTACTATGGGCCCTGGTTGAAAGTAGTGCACTACTGTATACAGGGAAAAGGGTGCCATTTGAGACGCAACCCTTGCCTCCCTTGGGCAGTACTGGAGACATGAATTCCCATGGAAGGTGTCAGTGGTATAGGTAAGTATCTAAAACTGCATACTCCACGTATGCACACAATGTCACGCACACACAGACACCAACTCACACTCACCTCGTTCGCACATGCATGCGCACACGCACACACAGACTTGTGATGCTGACTCTTAAGTGAGTGTGTAGGAGTGTATCCAGCAGGCCCCCACCAGCCAGAAGGAAAACCAAACACACACACAGCTCCTAGGGTCCTAACCCAAAGCAAATTAGGAAATGGATATTAATTGGAATATTTTTTCATCCTCGAGGCGAAAGCCACAATAAAGTCTTCTAGTCATCAAAGAAGGCAACACTGGTGCCGAGAAGTATTTTACTTAACCACTCTTTTATGAGCCCTCTGCCGGGAAAGGATTTCACTCCAATTAAGCGATCCTTCCCTCTCTCCTTCACACTCATTCACTCTCTCCCTCCCTCCCTTTCACATTGCAGATGCTCTCACCCAGGGGCTGACATAAAGTGGGGTTGAAATGATTGACCCCTTGATAAAGATGAGCAAAAATGACTGTAGAAAACAAATAATTCAAATACTGAGCTCTATTGTATGCAAAAAAATATATATATATATATTTTATAATACAATTGTTCAGAGAAGAAAAAAAAAGGGTCAACATTATTAACACCTGTTTTCAATACCTCATCTTCCAAGGATAAAGGCACCGAGCCTTTTTCTAAAATGTTTTATGAGATTGGAGAGCACATTGGGAGGGATCTTCGACCATTCCTCCATACAGAATCCTTCCAGATCCTTGATATCCTTTGTCTGTGCTTTTGGACTGCCCTCTTCGATTCAAACCATAGGTTTTCAATGGGTTTCAACTACAGAGATTGATGTTGATTTTGTGGACAATTAATAATTCCTTTGTGGATTTTAATGTGTGCAAGATCCACTTGTGGCCAAATTCCAGCTTCCTGGCAGAGGCAACCAGGTTTTGGGCTAAAATGTCCTGGTACTGGGTAAAGATCATGACACCCTATACAAAGGCCACAGGACTAGTGGAAGCAAAATAGCCCCACATCAAAGATCCACCACCATATTTCACAGTAGCTATGGATTTATTTTCTGCTTATGCATTCTCATTTCGACACCAAACCCACCACTGGTGTGCATGGACAAAGAGCCCTATTTTCATGTCATATGACCAAAGCAGAGAGAGAAAATAGAGAGAAAATAGAGAGAGAGAGAAAATAGAGAGAGAGAGAGAGAGAGAGAGAAAATAGAGAGAGAGAGAGAGAGAGAGAAAATAGAGAGAGAGAGAGAGAGAGAGAGAAAATAGAGAGAGAGAGAGAGAGAGAGAGAGAGAGAAAATAGAGAGAGAGAGAGAGAGAGAGAGAGAGAGAGAGAGAGAGAGAGAGAGAGAGAGAGAGAGAGAGAGAGAGAAAAGAGAGAAAAGAGAGAAAAGAGAGAAAAGAGAAAAGACAGGAAATAGAAAGAGTGAAAAGAGAGAAAAAGGATAGTGAGAAAAAGAGCGAGATGGTTGGTTGGAAGGTACAGCACCTCTAACACTGGATCCTCACAGAGTCGCTCCCCCCTCTCCAAAATCTGGTACACTTGATGCAGGGATACATTAGGTTAGCGTTGGCAGTCCCCTGACAACTATTAGCTGGCTAACTCAACATTGCAGCACTGCCAACTAGTCACACAGACCAGCCAGTGTTAGAGAGGGAGACCTCAGGTGTGTGTGGAGGGTGGGGGGGGGTGAGCCTGACAATGTTTACAGTAGCATAGTGCTTCAACCGAGCTCTTAATGGATCAGCCTAATTGATGAACTGCACTAATTAACTGGATGAGCCTGGGTGTTCTGTCAGGGAGTCTGTTCTTACACACTCACAGTCCACAACTCTTCCAAACCTTTCAGAGTTGGTGCTGACTTAGGATCAGCTTAGCCTTTTAGATCACAATGAATGAGATTAAGTGGACAGGGGACGGGCACCTGATCCTAGATCAGCACTCTTATTTTGAGAAGCTTAAAACATACAGCCCCTGATCCGGTCCAGAAACTACCCGTTCCTCTTCTCCTACCCATTCAATGGTTAGCAGATCTACAGGAACCTCTAGGTGTACAGTAGCTTAGCAATATGATCCACCTATCTGATACATTCAAATATGCTAGCAGACAGGAGAAGGGGCCAGAAAAATGGGTGTTGGGTTATTTGGGATGGGGCAGGGCACTGTCCACTTACCCGTGTGTGTATGTGTGTGAGGAGGAGCTGGAGGAAGGTCCTGAGAGGGCCCAGGTGGAGGCAGGTGTCTCTCTGGGTGTCTGGGCTCTCAGTCTGGCCCCACTCCACTGCCTTTCCTAACCAGAAGGCTACCTCCTGGGGCGTTAGGCCAGCCATGGATCCCGTCTGGGCCTGGGACATGGTGCTATTGGGGCTGGGGCAGCCTGTTGCAGAGCAGGGTCTATGGAAGACAAACAAACAGACAAATATGATACACGGCTCAGGGAACACTATTCCTTCTCCTAGCAGGACAAGGGATCCAAAGTAGGGTTCCAAAATTCCCACATTTTCAGGTTTTTCAGAAATCCCAGATGGCGGATTCCCGTACTTCCTACCGATTCCAGGAGTATTCTATCCGGGATTTCTGGAAAAGCTGGGGATTTTGGGAAAGTTACCAGAATAGTGCAAACCTTCTCCAGAGGCATGGAGGGCTGAAGTAGAACAATAACATGTTTTGTGGGTGTTGCAAAGTGACAGTAGCAGTAGAAATCACAACAAGGCTCTTCAAACATATGGCCCATCTGGGACAAAGTGAATTTGTCCTCACCCTGTATTCCATTAGAGCAGCCAGAAGAAACAGACATACACAACACCAGGGTAGTGGTTTAAAGGACTCACCCTGTATTCCATTAGAGCAGCCAGAAGAAACAGACATACACAACACCAGGGTAGTGGTTTAAAGGACTCAAGCCTCAACTCCCCAACCTCATCAAGGATGTAGAGAACAAGGCCCTTTTTTAAAGTAGCCCAACTCTTTTTATTTAACCTTTATTTAACTAGGCAAGTCAGTTAAGAGCAAATTCTTATTTACAATGACGGCCTAGGAACAGAAGGGTTAACTGCCTTGCTCAAGGGCAGAACAACCTATTTTTACCCTGTCGGCTCGGGGATTCGATCCACCAACCTTTCGGGCACTGGCCCAACGCTCTAACCACTAGGCTACGTGTCGCCCCTGACTCTTAGGGCTGGTTTCACAGAAACAGATTAAACCTAGAAGTGAATTAAAAGCATGCTGTATGGAGAATCTCAGAACACATGCTTGTATCACAGATGTAGGCCCATGTACTGTAAATGGCAAATACAGTTGAACTTACAGCAAGGAGGGAAGTGCTGGGCCGTCTTAGACCGAAACACCATCTCTCTCCTCTCTCTCCATCTCTTCCTTGTCTCTCATCGAACCCTACTGAGAAATAAACCACACATTCTTCACCTTTTATGATGATGAGGATAAACTGGTGGGGGGTCGTGACGGTGTGTGTGTGTGTGTGTTAGGTGTGTATGTGCTTGTGTGTAGCCTGAGAACAGAGTGTGTGTGTCCGGAGCTGGCAGGCGTGTGTTATTGTTGTTTTTAGCTATAATGACAGGTCTGTGAGGGACACCACGGGTTGTGTTTTACGACCACCTCGTTACACACCACTTGTTTAATGTCTTGCCATCATCTCTGCTGGAAAGCCCCTATGGCTCAGCGATGTGAATATATAATTACTTGTTTAAAAGAAAAAAAAAGTACAACCAAATTAAGAACAAACGCCTCTTGTTGACCTGTGATGGGAGCACAGCTTTCAATGCACAAGAGGTTGAGTATAGTAGCATGCTGCATACCAAACTGGCTCACACACACACACGCTTCGTCCAAAATGCATTTAGAGCGTGAAATAAGATGCGACTGAGTCAATATTGTTGTAAAATACTTTTTCTAAGATATGTTTGTGGACTTTGGGTAAAGGAAAGTTTACCGTTCCAATTCTTAAATTGTTGACGTTATTTCAAAATAATAAAAGATCAGTTCTCCAATAGGCTATACTGAGTCTTCCCCCATATAGAAAGCCTAGCATCCATCAGGTTTCATCAGGAGTTAGCCTAGACTAGGTTGATCATCTGTAGTTTCTTTCTTATAGTTTCCTACCTTCAAATTATAACTGAGGGGGCGGCAGGTAGCCTAGCGGTTAAAAGCGTTGGGCCAGTAACCAAAAGGTTGCTGGTTCGAATCCTGAGCTGGCAAGGTGGAACAATCTGCCATTGAGCAAGGCAGTTAACCCCCAACAACTGCTCCCCGGGTGCCGTGGACGTCGAGTAAGGCAGCCCCCCTGCACCTCTCTGATTCAGAGGGGTTGGGTTAAATGCAGGAGACAAATTCAGTTGAATGCATTCAGTTGTGCAACTGATTAGGTATCCCCTTTTCCTGATAATAAGTATTAGCTAATCTTGGACACCTAGAACTAAAATCTTGCGAATTTGCAACAGGCTTTTTTCTGTATTTTTTAAGTTCTATATCTTGAAAACTTGATCAAAACATTTTGGGACAGTATGGACTAATGTGGACTAATGAAAACATTTTTTTTGTGGTATTTTTCTTTAAATGTTTTTATAATTCCAATTCAATTCCTACTCAAAAAGCCCACACGGTCTAATTTCAATTCAATAACTTGAAGATTTATAACATTTGAATTTAATTAAATGTAAATTCTCCACTTCTTGAGTGAATTCAAGAATTAAAATGTTGAATTAAATTGGAATGGACCCCAACCCTGGTTCCTGACAAAATTAGAAAATAATTTCTGTAACGTTTTTTCAAAAAACTTAAACAATAAAAAAATATATATAATTGCTGCAAAATCGCCCATTTGTGTTATGCAATGTGGATCTGTTCACGAGAGATTAGTATTAGCAAAAATATGACAGGAACCATAGGCTAGAACATTAACTAAAGGGGGCTAAAATGCACAAAAGAAATATAGCTAATTATTTTCATATTAAACATAAATGCATCAGATGTTATTGTACAAAATGAGACCACCCTTAGCAGTTGTTAATGAGACATTGTCTTCTTCTCTGGTCTGGTCACTCAGTAGTTTTTAGAAGAGAAGCAAACATTGGAGCCCACGCTGTTCTTCTGCGCTCTATTACTGTTGGTGACATCACAGTAGCTGCCTCTGCCAAACCAGATCTACTACGCTTTTTACATCTCACACACACTCCAAATGCATTGGAATAAAACTTTTCAGGCTCCACATGATATAAAATACATAACTTTTCCACTTTTAAATGGCAACTGAATATAAATGATGTACTGTATGTTAGGAACATTTTCAATAGCCACTTTCTATAAATTGCTTTATTAAAAAGGTAACTAGAGAAGTAGCTATCGAAAACCAGAGCCAGGTATATGTACTCTGGCTAAAACAAATGTTATGACTTTAACATGGAATCATGTAAGCCCCTAAATTCCACACGAGCATACTGTTTTAACTGTGCTGTAACTGTTTGTACTGTACTCAGTGGTGGAAAAAGTACCCAATTGTCATACTTGAGTAAAAGTAAAGACGCCTTAATAGAAAATTACTCAAGTAAAAGTCACCCAGCAAAATACTACTTGAGTAAAAGTCTAAAAGTATTTGGTTTTAAATATACTTAAGTATAACAAGTAAATGTAATTGCTAAAATATACTTAAGTATCAAAAGTACAAGTATAAATTATTTCAAATTCCTTATATTAAGCAAAGCAGACAGCCACATTTTCTAGTTTTTATTTATTTACAGATAGCGAGGGGCACACTCCAACACTCAGACAATTTACAAACGAAACATGTGTTTAGTGAGTCCAACAGATCAGAGGCAGTAGGGATGACCAGGGATGTTCTCTTGATAAGTGTGTTAATTAGACCATTTTCCTGTCCTGCTTAGCATTCAAAATGTAATGAGAACTTTTGGTGTCAGGGAAAATGTATGTAGTAAAAAGTACATCATTTTGTTTAGGAATGTAGTGAAGTAAAAGTGGTCAAAAAAATATAAACAGTAAAGTACAGACACCCCAAAAACGACTTAAGTAGTACATTAAAGTATTTTTACTTAAGTACTTTACTCCACTGACTGTACTTCAATTGGAATGCAATACTTATGAGCCACCTCTAGATGTCAGTATTTCATGCTCTCGGGTTGAGACGTAAATATACACTCTCTCGTTTGATAACATACCCAAAAAGTCCTCCTGCCGTTGACACACAAACCACACTCAACCACAAAGGACTCAACCTACATGAGTGATGTAGGTAAGAAATAAATGATGCAGGAATCAAAATAGTAACGTTATCACCACGTTTTACAACTAGCTTGCTTTGGCTAACGCGCTGTTACAAGCAAAGGCATAGCTAGCATAGCAGTCAAAGTTGTTTCAAATGTAGCTACATAATATCCTAAAATAAGCCGTCATAAAATGTGTATGTAGCTAATACACCATCAGCGACATTAACCTGTATTACCAACCTGTATGTTGTGTTCAAATTCACTATCAGAAAACGTTCTCCTTTGTAAAGTGACAACAGTGAACTTCCCTCTGATGCGAAGCCGGATATGTCCGAATCCCATTGGCTGAGGTCCCACCGCGCCTTCTCAAACGTGGGCGGTCGCTCGCGCCTCAGTTGGCTCTTTGTACGGATCTAGAATCAGTTGACCCTGCCCAAATCTATAACTTTACCATTAGATGTTGAAATACAAAACCAACTTTAGGTCAGTATTTAGGGGCAACTTGTTGTGATTGACCAGTGCTCCATTTATTGGCGTTAGAACAGATAAAGAAAGTAAAGTCATTTTGGTGTGTATGATAATAAATAGCAACACTTGAATTTAAGTGAAATTAGTTAAACTACACTATAACTTGCTGACAGCAAATAGGTAGCAAGGATAATTATTTTGCACTTTTTTATATACTGCTGTATATATACTGCCCCACTTCTTACAGTTGGTTCCACTTTGAACCATTGGGTGGCACTATGCAAAGGAAAAACCCTGTTGTTACTCACTGCTTGTAGAAGCATGAGAACAGGAACATGTCAGTTGGAGGCTGGGGGAGAGTATGCTTCATTGACGCCCCCAATTTTCTATTGTTATGTCAGTCACTGACCGTCACTTAATTAGCAATGTCAGCTATCAATATTTAGATTGGTATTTAGTCTAGCCAGCTATCTAAACGTGTAGTAATCATGGCCTAATACCGACCGGGCACGCAGGGCAGATATCATATTAGCATGGTATAAGTCATTACAAAATGGGTAGAATTGTAGGAAATTTGCTTTAAAACGGCAAACATTTTTCTCCACCCCATGGCAACATGGGTAGTTTTGCAGGAAATTAGCTGTAAAACTGCATCATGTTTCTCGCAGCCGCATGGCAAAATGTGTAGAATTGCAGAAAACTTGCTTTAAAACGGCAACATTATTCTACGCCCCATAGCAAAACTTTAATTTCTGTCCACCGTC
Source organism: Salvelinus alpinus (assembly GCF_045679555.1). NCBI lineage: Eukaryota > Metazoa > Chordata > Actinopteri > Salmoniformes > Salmonidae > Salvelinus > Salvelinus alpinus. The sequence goes on from NC_092090.1 coordinate 63,914,634, forward strand.
AAGAGGGGTGCCACTTAAATGTTTCGCCGTGAGATGGGGGGTCCCCAACCAAATTTCACTAAGGACCCCCAGGCATCAGTGACCAAGTACACTGTATAACTCTCTTAGTAGCTTATTATTAGGAGCCAATTATAATAGTACACTACATCATCACTACTACATAAACACATTTTCTGCACAAATTTGTTTACATCCCTGTAAGTGAGCATTTCTCCATTGCCAAGATAATCCATCCACCTGACAGGTGTGGCATATCAATAAGCTGATTAAACAGTATGATCATTACACAGGTGCACCTTGTGTTGGAGACAATAAAATGCCACTCTAAAATGTGCAGTTTTGGCACACAACACAATGCCACAGAGGTCTCAAGTTTTGAGGGAGTGTGCAATTGGTATGCTGACTGCAGGAATGTCACCAGTGCTGTTGTAAGATAACTGCATGTTCATTTGTTGACCATAAGCAGCCTTCAACAGATTTGAAAGAATTTGGCAGTACCTCCAACCTGCCTCACAACCGCAGACCATGTGTAACTACGCCAGCCCAGGACCTCCACATCCAGCTTCTTTACCTGCGGGATTGTCTGAGACCAGCCATCCGGACAGCTGATGAAACTGTGGGTTTGCAAAACCAAAGAATTTCTGCCCAAACTGTCAGAAACCGTCTCAGGGAAGCTCCTCTGCATGTTTGTCATCCTCACCAGAGTCTTGACCTGACTGCAGTTCGGCATTGTAACCGACTTCAGTGGGCAAATAGTTTCAACTGTACCAGGCAGATGGTAGACAGCGTGTATGACGTCGTGTGAGCGAGCGGTTTGCTGATGTCAACGTTGTGAACAGAGTGCCCCATGGTGGCAGTGGGGTTATTGTATGGCAGGCATAAGCTACAGACAACAAACACAATTGCATTTTATCGATGGCAATTTCAATGCAAGGAGATATGATGATGAGACCGTGATGAGATCCTGAGGCCAATTGTCGTGCCATTCATCCGCCGCCATCACCTCATGTTTCAGCATGATAATACACGGCCCCACGTTGCAAGGATCTATACACATTTCCTGGAAGCTAAAAATGTCCCAGTTCTTCCATGGCCTGCATACTCACCAGACATGTCACCCATTGAGCATGTTTGGGATGCTCTGGATTGACGTGTATGACAGCGGGTTCCATTTCCCGCCAATATCCAGCAACTTTGCACAGCCATTGAAGAAGAGTGAGAGAACATTCCACAGGCCACAATCAACAGTCTTATCGACTCTATGCGAAGGAGATGTGTCGCGCTGCATATGGCAAATGGTGGTCACACCAGATACTGACTGGTTTTCTGATCCACGTCCCTACCTTTTCTTACAATATCTGTGACCAACAGATGCATATCTGTATTCCCAGTCATGTGAAATCTATAGGTTAGAGCCAAATGAATGTATTTCAACTGATTTCCTTATATGAACTGTAACTCAGTAAAATCATTGAAATTGTTGAGTGTTGCATTCATATTTTTGTTCAGTGATATTGCATGGAGGATATTACTGCTTTGGGAAATGTGGGATAAGTTTATTATAAAGACCTAGATTGTAATGAATTTGACACAAACACTGAATGATACTCTTGGGAGGCTATAACAGTAGGCTAGTAAATATGGGCTATTATCAAAAAGTGAAGAAAAACCCTCTGACACAAATACATTCAGCTGTGAGCCAGAAACATATTTTCCATCATAGATAGTTGTTTTGTGTGTTTTCACTCTAAATAGTAAAAGATGTTTCAGAGTGTTAGCAGTCATTGTGTCATCAGTGGCATGGCAAGTAGTCATGCATCATCCACTTATCCCCTTGTACAGCGAGAGAGTGATGAGAGAGAGGGAATTTAGTTGAATTGAGAGAAAGAGAGAGAGAGAGAGAGTTGTGTGTGGTGTGGCATGGCAGAGCAGCATTGACTGAGCCCCTCAATAGGAAACAGGACAGCAAGGCTTAGGCTGAGACCTGCAGACAATGCTGCCATTTTGTGGGCTCTAATTGGCACATCTGTAACCATGCTTCATTTTACACTGCTGTCTTCATAGGAACTGAAGTGCACTGCCGTGGTGCGCTGGGGAAGGTATTTACGGGAGCAATTTGGTCTTTCTTAAAGCTTACCTTCTGGAGACAGATGTTGCCTCAAGATCAATCACTCTGGGTGGGTCTCTGTCTCAGTACTGTAAAATGGCTTCCTTTCCTTGTCTTCTTTGCCTCTTTCTCATTATCTGTAAGAATATGATCCCAATGTCGTTTGTATGCCTACCTGTGATGTCAGACACCTAGAGCAGCACCCCCGTTATTGTAACCAGAGTAAGATAGAAAAGGGCTATGTCATAGGGATATGGAAGGAGAAAGGTGTCATAAGGATATTAAATGATAGAGAAGGGAAGTGGAATATGGGACATTACATATGAGTGGATATTGGACATATGACCTCAGAGGTTTGTTTAATCACCTATGGGATACTTTTCTAGCCTTATCGTTTGTCTTTCACCACACTCAATATAGTGTTGTTTCAACATAGTCATGGAATAGCTTTGCAAATTGTCAAATTGAACTAATCAATCAAACCAGAGCGTATTATTTCCTTAAACCCAGTCCTAACCTTGAACAGTCCTTGGAGGTGTGAAAGATAAACCTGTCATGTGGTCCTCTGAGGCCCTACTGAGCAGTGCCTGAAATGGAGTGGCTAGGTCTCAAATCCTTCGACAATGCTGTGTTAGTTAGAGTATATGTGTGAGTGTGAGCATATCTGTGTATACCTCCATGTGTGTGCATGTTTGTGTGTATGTATGTGTGTGTATGTGTATGTATGTATGTATGTATGTGTGTGTGTGTGTGTGTGTGTGTGTGTGTGTGTGTGTGTGTGTGTGTGTGTGTGTGTGTGTGTGTGTGTGTGTGTGTGTGTGTGTGTGTGTGTGTATACTAGGCACAGGGTCCTCTTGTGTGGAGCAGAGTGCACACTATGGACAGGAATTTGGGGTCTCAGAGTCTGTCCCTCTGGAACCCAAAACAAACGTTGAGAGGTTCCTAGTGTGCCTGAGTGGCTCCACTGACAAATCACCTAGAAAGGGCTTCAGAGCAGACCCCGAGCAGCCTGCCCATATGGCAGGAAGAAGTTGTTTAAACAGAGCTAATGTAGTTTGTGTGTGTGTGACTGTGTGTGCGTGCATGCATTATGTGTGTATGTTTGAGTAAATGTGCATGCATGCCTTACAGTACTGTTGCTTCAAACATGCTAAACATGTATTAGTTGAAGTTCAAGTTTTATTGTCACATGCACAAGTACAGTGAAATGCTTAACTTACATACTCTACCCAACAGTGCAGTAATCAACACTAAAATAATATACTGTAACTTAATTCAAACAAACAAATATATATATATATACAGTACCATTCAAAAGTCGGGAGACACCTACTCATAACACATATGGAATCATGTAGTAACCAAAAAAGTGTTAAACAAATGAAAATATATTTAATATTTGAGAATCTTCAAAGTAGCCACCCTTAGCCTCGATGACAGCTTTACACACTCTTGGCATTCTCTCAACCAGCTTCATGAGGTAGTCATCTGGAATGCATTTCAATGAACAGGTGTGCCTTGTTGAAAGTTAATGTCACACCCTGACCGTAGAGATCTTTTTATGTCTCTATTTTGGTTTGGTCAGGGTGTGATTTGGGTGGGCATTCTATGTTCATTTTCTATGTTTTGTATTTCCTTGTGTTTGGCCGGGTGTGGTTCTCAATCAGAGGCAGCTGTCTATCGTCGTCTCTGATTGAGAACCATACTTAGGTAGCTTTTCCCCACCGATGCTTTTTGGGTAGTTGTTTTCTGTTTTGTGTTTCTGCACCTGACAGAACTGTTTCGGTTTCGTTCGTTCTCTTTGTTGTTTTGTTATTTAGTGTTCAGTTTTATTAATAAATCATGAACACTTACCACGCTGCGCTTTGGTCCACACCTTCTTCAACAGATGACCGTTACAGTTAATTTATGTAATGTATTTCCTTCTTAATGCGTTTGAGCCAATCAGATGTGTTGTGACAAGGTAGGGTTGGTATACAGAAGATAGACCTATTTAGTAAAAGACCAAGTCCATATTATGGCAACAACAGCTCAAATAAGCAAAGAGAAACGCCAGTCCATCATTACTTTAAGACTTGAAGGTCAGTTACTGTGGAACATTTCAGGAACTTTTTAAGTTTCTTCAAGTACAGCCGCAAAAACAATCAAGTGCTATGATGAAACTGGCTCTCATGAGGACTGCCACAGGAAAGAAAGACCCAGAGTTCATTCGAGTTAACTGCACCTCAGATTGCAGCCCAAATAAATGCTTCACAGAGTTCAAGTAACAGAAATATTTCAACATTAACTGTTCAGAGGAGACTGTGTGAATCAGGCCTTCATGGTCGAATTGCTGCAAAGAAACCACTACTGAAGGACACAGATAAGAAGAAGAGACTTTCTTGACCCAAGAGACACGAGTAATGGACATTAGACCAGTGGAAATCTGTCCTTTGGTCTGATGAGTCCAAATTTGAAATGTTTGGTTCCAACCGCTGTGTCTTTGTGAGCTACAGAGTAGGTGAACGGATGATCTCTGCACGTGTGGTTCCCACCGTGAAGCATGGAGGAGGAGGTGTGCTGGTGTGGGGGTGCTTTGCTGGTGACACGTTCTATAATGTATTTAGAATTCAAGGCACACTTAACCAGCATGGCTCCCATAGCATTCTGCAGCGTTACCCCATCACATCTGGTTTGTGCTTAATGGGACTATCATTTGTTTTTCAACAGGACAATGACCCAAAACACACCTCCAGGCTATGCCCAAGAACACTAAGGTAACCTGCCTAAATGACTACCGACCCATAGCACTCACGTCTGTAGACATGAAGTGCTTTGAAAGGCTGGTCATGGCTCACATCAACACCATTATCCCAGAAACCCTAGACCCAGTCCAATTTGCCTACGGCCCTAACAGGTCCATAGATGATGCAATGTCTATTGCACACTGCCCTTTCCCACCTGAACAAAAGGAACACCTATGTGATAAAGCTATTCATTGACTACAGCTTAGCGTTCAACACCATAGTGACCTCAAAGCTCATCACTAAGCTAAGGACCCTGGAACTAAACACCTCCCTCTGAAACTGGATCCTGAATTTCCTGACGTGCCGCCCCCAGGTGGTAAGGGTAGGTAACAACACATCTGCCACGCTGATCCTGAATGAATAGCATTCTCACGTAGGTGTTCCTTTTGTCCGGGTGGGAAAGGGCAGTGTGGAGTGCAATAGAGATTGCGTCATCTGTGGATCTGTTGGGGCGGTATGCAAATCGGAGTGGGTCTAGGGTTTCTGGGATAATGGTGTTGATGTGAGCCATGACCAGCCTTTCAAAGCACTTCATGTCTACAGACGTGAGTGCTACGGGTCGGTAGTCATTTAGGCAGGTTACCTTAGTGTTCTTGGGCACAGGGACTATGGTGATCTGCTTGAAACATGTTGGTATTACAGACTCAGAAGGGAGAGGGCATAGCGGGTTTTCTTATAAACGTCCGGGTTAGAGTCCCGCTCATTGAAAGCTGCAACCCTTTAGCTCAGTGTGGATGATGCCTGTAATCCATGGCTTCTGGTTGGGGTATGTACGTACGGTCACTGTGGGGATGACATCTTCGATGCACTTATTGATGAAGCCAGTGACTGATGTGGTGTACTCCTCAATGCCATCGGAAGAATTCTGGAACATATTCCAGTCTGAGCTTGCAAAACAGTCCTGTAGCTTAGCATCTGCGTCATCTGACCACTTCTTTATTGACCGAGACACTGGTGCTTCTTGCTTTAGTTTTTCTTGTAAGGAGGAATCAGGAGGACAGAATTATGGTCAGATTTGCCAAATGGAGGGTAAAGGAGAGGTTTGTACGTGAAATAAGGTCCAACAGATTGAAGTTTCCCTGCATTAAAGTCCTCGGCCACTAGGAGCGCCGCCTCTGGATGACCGTTTTCCTGTTTGCTTATGACCTTATACAGCTCATTGAGTGCGGTCTTAGTGGCAGCATCGACAAGTTCTCATTTACAACTGCGACCTGGCCAAGATAAAGCAAAGCAGTGCGACACAAACAACAACACAGAGTTACACATGGAATAAACAAACGTACAGTCAATAACACAATAGAAAAGTCTATATACCGTGTGTGCAAATGAGATAAGATTAGGGAGGTAAGGCAATAAATAAGCCATAGTGGCGAAATAATTACAATTTAGCAATTAAACACTGGAGTGATAGATGTGCAGAAAATGAATGTGCAAGTAGAGATACTGGGGTGCAAAGGAGAGAAAAAAGAACAATATGGGGATGAGGTAGTTAGGTGGGCAATTTACAGATGGGCTATGTACAGGTGCAATGATCCGTAAGCTGCTCTGACAGCTGATGCTTAAAGTTAGTGAGGGAGATATGAGTCTCCAGCTTCAGTGATTTTTGCAATTTGTTCCACTCATTGGCAGCAGAGAAATGGAAGGAAAGGCGGCCAAAGGAGGAGTTGGCTTTGGGGGTGACGAGTGAAATATACCTGCTGGAGTGCGTGCTACGGGAGGTTGCTGCTATGGTGACCAGTGAGCTGAGATAAGCCGGGGCTTTACCTAGCAACGACTTAGATGACCTGGAGCCAGTGGGTTTGGCGACGAATATGAAGCGAGGGCCAGGCAACGAGAGCATACAGGTCGCAATGGTGGGTAGTATATGGGTTTGGTGACAAAACGGATGGCACTGTGATAGACTGCTTCCAATTTGCTGAGTAGAGTGTTGGAGACTGTTTTGTAAATGACATCGCCGAAGTCAAGGATCGGTAGGATAATCAGTTTTACGAGGGTATGTTTGGCAGCATGAGTGAAGGATGCTTTGTTGCGAAATAGGAAGCCGATTCTAGATTTAATTTTGGATTGGAGATGCTTAATGTGAGTCTGGAAGGAGAGTTTACAGACTAACCAGACACCTAGGTATTTGTAGTTGTCCACATAGTCTAATTTAAAAAACATCCAGAGTAGTGATGCTAAACGAGCGGGCAGGTGCGGGTAGTGATCGGTTAAAGAGCATGCATTTAGTTTACTTGCATTTAAGAGCAGTTGGAGGCCACGGCAGGAGAGTTGTATGGCATTGAAGCTCGTCTGGAGGTTAGTTAACACAGTGTCCAAAGAAGGGACAGAAGTATACAGAATGGTGTCGTCTGCGTAGAGGTGGATCAGGGAATCACCAGCAGCAAGAGCGACATCATTGATGTATACAGAGAAAAAAGTCGGCCCGAGAATTGAACCCTGTGGCACCCCCATAGAGACTGCCAGAGATCCGGACAACAGGCCCTCCGATTTGACACACTGAACTCTGTCTGAGAAGTAGTTGGTGAACCAGGCGAGGCAGTCATTTGAGAAACCAAGGCTATTGAGTCTGCCGATAAGAATGCGGTGATTGACGAAAGCCTTGGCCAGGTCGATGAGTACGACTGCACAGTATTGTCTTTTATCGATGGCGGTTATGATATCGTTTAGGACCTTGAGCGTGAGATTGCATAGCGGAGATTGCATAGCGGAGAAGGTACGGTGGGATTCGAAATGGTCAGTGATCTGTTTGTTAACTTGGCCTTCGAAGACCTTAGAAAGGCAGGGTAGGATAGATATAGTTCTGTAACAGTTTGGGTCTAAAGTGTCTGCCCCTTTGAAGAGGGGGATGACCACGGCAGTTTTCCAATCTTTGGGGATCTCAGACGATACAAAAGAGAGGTTGAACAGGCTAGTAATAGGGGTTGCAACAATTGCGGTGGATAGTTTTAGAAAGAGAGGGTCCAGATTGTCTAGCCCAGCTGATTTTTAGGGGTCCAGATTTCGCAGCTCTTTCAGAACATCAGCTATCTGGATTTGGGTGAAGGAGAAATGGGGGTGGCTTGGGCAAGTTGCTGTGGGGGGTGCGTAGCTGTTGACAGGGGTAGGAGTAGCCAGGTGAAAAGCATGGCCAGCCGTAGAAAAATGCTTATTGAAATTCTCAATTATCGTGGATTTTTCGGTGGTGACAGTGTTTTCCTAGCCTCAGTGCAGTGGGCAGCTGGGAGGAGGTGCTCTTATTCTCCATGGACTTTACAGTGTCCCAAAACTTTTTGGAGTTTTTGCTACAGGATGCAAATTTCTGTTTGAAAAAGCTAGCCTTTGCTTTCCTACCTGCCTGTGTATATTGGTTCCTAACTTCCCTGAAAAGTTGCATATCGCGAGGGCTATTCGATGCTAATGCAGTACACCACAGGATGTTTTTGTGCTGGTCAAGGGCAGTCAGGTTTGGAATGAATTAAGGGCTATATCTGTTCCTGGTTCTAAAGTTTTTGAATGGGGCATACTTATTTAAGATGGCAAGGAAAGCACTTTTAAAGAATAACCAGGCATCCTCTACTGATGGAATGAGGTTAATATCCTTCCAGGATACCCGGACCAGGTCGATTAGAAAGGCCTGCTCGCTGAAGTGTTTTAGGGAGCGTTTGACAGTGATGAGGGGTGGTTGTTTGACCGCGGATCCATTACGGATGCAGGCAATGAGGCAGTGATCGCTGAGATCCTGGTTGAAGACAGCAGAGGTGTATTTAGAAGGCAGGTTGGTCAGGATAATATCTGTAAGGGTGCCCATGTTTACGGATTTGGGGTTGTACCTGGTAGGTTCCATGATAATTTGTGTGAGATTGAGGGCATCTAGCTTAGATTGTAGGATGGCTGGGGTGTTAAGCATATCCCAGTTTAGGTCACCTAACAGTACAAACTCTGAAGATAAATGGGGGGCAATTAATTCACATATGGTGTCCAGAGCACAGCTGGGGGCTGAGGGAGGTTTTTATCAAGCGGCAACAGTGAGAGACTTATTTCTGGAAAGGTGGATTTTTAAAAGTAGAAGCTCGAACTGTTTGGGCACAGACCTGGATAGCATGACAGAACTCTGCAGTCTGTCTCTGCAGTAGATTGCAACTCCACCCCCCTTGGCAGTTCTATCTTGGCGGGAAATATTGTAGTTGGGGATGGACATTTCAGAATTTTTGGTGGCCTTCCTAAGCCAGGATTCAGACACGGCTAGGACATCAGGGTTGGCGGAGTGTGCTAAAGCAGTGGAAAAAAAGAAACTTAGGGAGGAGGCTTCTGACGTTAACATGCATGATACCAAGGCTTTTAAGATTACAGAAGTCAACAAATGATAGCACCTGGGGGAATAGGAGTGGAACTGGGGGCTACAGCGCCTGGGTTAACCTCTACATCACCAGAGGAACAGAGGAGGAGTAGGATAAGGGTACGGCTAAAGGCTATAAGAACTGGTCGTCTAGTGCGTTGGGTACAGAGAATAAAAGGAGCAGATTTCTGGGCGTGGTAGAATAGATTCAAGGCATAATGTACGGACAAGGGTATGGTAGGATGTGAGTACAGTGGAGGTAAACCTATCTTGCAGATGCAGCGTAAAACACGCCAGCAGTTTTTTTATCCATGTCGTCGTTCAGCCACGACTCGGTGAAAGATAAGATATTACAGTTTTTAATGTCCCGTTGGTAGGATATTCGTGATCGACGCTCATCTATTTTGTTATCCAATGATTGTATGTTGGCTAATAGGACTGATGGTAGAGGCAGATTACCCCCTTGCCGTCGAATCCTTACAAGGCACCCCAACCTATGTCCCTGATATCTCTATCTCTTTCTCATGCGAATGACGAATCCTTGTAAGGTGTCTGAAGTAATTCTTTCGCGTCCGACTTGTTAAAGAAAAAATCTTTGTCCAGTACATGGCGAGTAATCGCTGTCCTGATATCCAGAAGCTCTTTTCGGTCATAAGAGACGGTGGCAGAAAGATTATGTACAAAATAAGTTACAAATAATGCCAAAAAACACACACAATAGCACAATTGGTTAGGAGGCCGTAAAACGGCAGCCATCTTCTCCGGCGCCAACTGGTAGAACGAAGTCATCTCCAAGAAGTATAACGGAATGATCTAGTGGTACAGTCATATTAGTGACCTGTGATAAGATCTGAATAGTGTCTTCCCAATAATTGCCTAGCTCAGGGCAGGACAAAAACATATGCATAAGTGTACCCACACCCGTTTACACCTTCGGCAAAATTTTGAAAATCTAGAATGTACAGTATCTTATACAGTCTCTCTGGTGTAAAGTAGACCCTATGTAAAAGATTGAGTTGCATCAACTTGTCCCTTGTGTTAAATGAAAGACTCTGATCATCTAAAGAGTGCTTTCTCCATTTCTAAGCATCAAAAATGAGACCAAGGTCATCATGCCACTTTATTCAAGCCTCTTTTCATGCGACTTTATGCAATCCTTCAGAGCTTCATCATTCCTTCATCATGAAGTGCTTTGAGAGGCTAGTCAAAGACCATATAACTTCCTTCCTCCCCAACACACTCGAGCCTCTCCAATTCGCCTAAGATGCAATCGCCATTGCACCACACACTGCCCTTACCCACCTTGACAAAAGGAATGCATATGTGAGGATGCTGTTCATCGACTACAGCTCGGCCTTCAATACCATAGTGCCCTATAAGCTCATTGCAACGCTCACGGCCCTGGGTCTGAACTTCTCCCTATGCAACTGAGTCCTGGACTTCCTGACGGGCCTTCCCCAGGTGGTGAAAGTAGGCAACGTTACCTCCTTGACACTGATCCTCAACACGGGGGCCCCACAAGGGTGCGTCCTCAGTCCCCTATTGTATTCGCTGTATACCCAAGACTGTGTGGCCTCACACAGTTCCAGCTCCATCATCAAGTTAGCTGACGACATGACAGTAGTAGGCCTGATTACCAACAACGACAAGACAGCATGCAGAGAGGAGGTAGGCACTCTGACGGCGTGGTGTCAGGTAAACAATCTTTCCCTCAACGTTAGCAAAACAAAGGAGCTGATTGTGGAACCAGGCTGGACATGCCCCCTACCTCATCAACAGGGCCCATGATGAGATGGTCAATAACTTCAAATTCCTCAGAGTGCACATCTCAGCCTGTCCCCGAGGGCCCTCACAGTGTTCTACAGGAGCACCAGAGGGCATACTGTCGGGCAGCATCACAGCCTGTTAAGGCAACTCCACCGATGCAGACCGCAAGGCAATTAGGTGCACTTTGACCGCCCTCCAGGACACTTACAACACCAGGTGTTGCAGGAAGGCTAAGAAGATCCTCAGGGACCCCAGCCAACCAAGCCACGCCCTGTTCTGTTCTCCCTGCTTCAATTACTCAAACACGGGCAGTACAGAAGCATCATAGCAAAAACTGGAAGACTGGCCAATAGTTTCTACCCTCAGATCATCAGGCTGCTGAATAGCCACCACTAGTTAGCTACCTGCTCCCCCTCGCTATTCCCCTACCCCCTCAACGTTCACTTACCTTACCTGCTACTCCCCCTATGGACATTTCGCTTCCCCACCCCCTCAATGGTCACTTTTCCCTCTAGTGGTGCGGGGGCTGTGCTTTGGCAAAGTGGGTGGGGTTATATCCTTCCTGTTTGGCCCTGTCCGGGGGTTTCTTCGGATGGGGCCACAGTGTCTCCTGACCGCTCCTGTCTCAGCCTCCAGTATTTATGCTGCAGTAGTTTATGTGTCGGGGGGCTAGGGTCAGTTGGTTACCTGGAGTACTTCTCCTGTCTTATCCAGTGTCCTGTGTGAATTTAAGTATGCTCTCTCTAATTCTCTCGTTCTCTCTTTCTCTCTGAGAACCTGAGCCCTAGGACCATACGTCAGGACTACCGGGCATAATGACACCTTGCTGTCCCCAGTCCGCCTGGCCTTGCTGCTATTCCAGTTTCAACTGTTCTGCCTGCGGTTACGGAACCCCTACCTGTCCCAGACCTGCTGTTTTCAACTCTTAATGATCGGCTATGAAAAGCCAACTGAGATTTATTCCTGATTATTATTTGACCATGCTTGTCATTTATGAACATTTTGAAAATCTTGGCTCTCTCTAATTTTCTCCTTCTCTCTTTCTTTCTCTCGGAGGACCTGAGCCCTAGGACCATACGTCGGGACTACCGGCCGTGGTGACTCCTTGCTGTCCCCAGTCCGCCTGGCCTTGCTGCTATTCCAGTTTCAACTGTTCTGCCTGCGGTTATGGAACCCCTACCTGTCCCAGACCTGCTGTTTTCAACTCTTAATGATCGGCTATGAAAAGCCAACTGAGATTTATTCCTGATTATTATTTGACCATGCTTGTCATTTATGAACATTTTGAAAATCTTGGCTCTCTCTAATTTTCTCCTTCTCTCTTTCTTTCTCTCGGAGGACCTGGGCCCTAGGACCATGCGTCGGGACTGCCGCCCGTGGTGACTCCTTGCTGTCCCCAGTCCGCCTGGCCTTGCTGCTATTCCAGTTTCAGCTGTTCTGCCTGCGGTTATGGAACCGCCACCTGTCCCAGACCTGTTGTTTTTCAACTCTTGATGATCGGCTATGAAAAGCCAACTGAAAATTATTCATGATTATTATTTGACCATGCTTGTCACTTATGAACATTTTTGAACATCTTGGCATAGTTCTGTTATAATCTCCACCCGGCACAGCCAGAAGAGGACTGGCCACCCCTCATAGCCTGGTTCCTCTCTAGGTTTCTTCCTAGGTTTTGGCCTTTCTAGGGAGTTTTTCCTAGCCACCGTGCTTCTACACCTGCATTACTAGCTGTTTGGGGTTTTAGGCTGGGTGTCTGTACAGCACTTCGAGATATTAGCTGATGTACGAAGGGCTATATAAAATAAAATTGATTGATTGATTGATTAAGGCATCCGCAGTTCGGTAGAGTCCGTGCCTATATTATGATTACATTTTGTGACATTTTTGTTGTACTTTGGTGAGGGTTCATTCTGTTGTTCTGGAAGCAAGCCGAAGTTCGGAGCAGTAGGCTTTCTTCAATAAAGTCTTTGTTGTCATTGTTGTCATGTCAATGAGAGATGACTCGTTTTCATGCACATTATTTCATTGAAAAATACTGCTCCATACATCTTAGTTAGATGTAAAATTGCTCAACTAAGATCTCTCTACTCTGCCCCCACCCCAACGACATTCATCACTGTTGCAGTTGTTAATACGTATATACAGTATATTATAATTTTGTATTATTTTTATTTCACTTGGTCTCCACACCCCCTCAATGATCATGCTGCTCCCACTATGGTCATTACAATTTGAATGCACATGGATACCGGGACGAGATCCTGAAGTCCATTGTCATGCCATTCATCCGCCCCCATCATCTAATGTTTCAGAATGATAATGCATGACCCCGTGTAGCAAGGATCTGTACACAATTCCTGGAAGCTGAAAATGTCCCCGTTCTTCCATGGCCTGCATACTCACCAGACATATCACCCATTGAGTATGTTTGGGATGCTCTGGATCGACGTGTACAACAGCGGGTTTCACTGATTTCCTTATATGAATTGTGACTCCGAATAAAATCTTTGAAATTGTTGCATGTTGCGCTTCTATTTTTGTTCAGTATACAAACAGCCTATGTGAATGCAGCTGTACACACAGCTGTCTTACCAAAATAATGTAAACTAAATGCTGAAAGTAGTAGCCCAATGATTCATGCATCTGTTTGGCTTAGAATACCGACACAACTGTGAGTAGGAATGAACGAACGCGAACAGAACAAAAGGTGATAGCAAGTAGTAGGCCTAGTGAACTAAATATCAGATCGATAAAGATGACACAATCTATATTTAGGCTAGTTACATTAACAGTATATAAACACAGTAAATAAAAGGCAGACGGAGATCAAAATAATCAAAACAGCCTACTACAGTGAGATGCAAATAAATATGCATATAGGCCCTCTTCAGCAACCCTGTGTGATATGGCACAGTACACTTCTGTCAATCAAATTTGACCCCGTTTCCGTACAGTTCCATTTACAACCACGGAAACCAATAGGCTACCAAGAAAACCATAACAGAATGTAGGCTGTTTCTATGATGAAACATACCGATATGCAGGTATTTGGGTTCTTGCATTGGAATTATATAGAATGATGTTTATCTCATACTATACCACAATAAACATAAAAGTTCAAATGCTTTTGATCTTGGTGCGAAATGGTGCGACGGCACCATTTATCAGCACCATGGACAGCACCCTACAAAGTAAAGTATGTTTTTGTTTAAAACCAACCAGATAGATTGTTTCTTACCTTTCCAGAAGAGCCACATGTGCATGTCCTTAAAAACAGCCTATAACTAATTACAAAAACACTATTCTTTGTGTTTCAATATGTAGAATTATAGCCTATTGTTTTATTTCTTTTTACTTACCTAAAACAATAATTGTCAACCTCATGGTTCAGCTGTCAGGCCTTTTGGCTTAGGCATCCACTGTATTAATAAAAATTATATATATATATATATATATACAGTGCAATTGGAAAGTATTCAGACCCCTTGACTTTTTTCACATTTTATTACGTCATCGCCTTATTCTGAAATGGATTACATTTTTCCCTCATCAATCTACACACAATACCCCAAAATGACAAACCAAAGACAGTTTTCTTTTCTTTCTTTTTTGCAAATGTATATAAAAAAACAGAGATATCACATTTACGTAAGTATTCAGACACTTTATTCAGTACATTGTTGAAGCACCTTTGGCAGCGATTACAGCCTTAAGTCTTCTTGGGCATGACGCTACAAGCTTGGCACACCTGTATTTGGGGATTTTCTTTCATGCTTCTCTGCAGATCCTCTCAAGCTCCGTTAGGTTGGATGGGGAGGGTCACTGTACAGCTATTTTCCCCAAAGATGTTTGATCGGGTTCAAGTCCGGGCTCTGGCTGGGCCACTCAAGGACATTCAGAGACTTGTCCCGACGCCACTCCTGCGTTGTCTTGGCTGTGTGCTTAGAGTTGTCCTTCTGGAAGGTTCTCCCATTTGCACAGAGGAACTCTGGAGCTCTGTCAGAGTGACCATCGGGTTCTTGGTCACCTTCCTGACCAAGGCCATTCTCCCCCGATTGCTCAGTTTGGCCTGGCGGCCAGCTCTAGAAGGAGTCTTGGTGGTTCCTAATCTCCTTCCATTTAAGAATGATGGAGGCCACTGTGTTCTTGGCGACCTTCAATGCTGCAGACATTTTTTGGTACCCTTCCCCAGATCTCGGAGCTCTATAGACAATTCCTTCAACCTCATGGCTTGGTTTTTGCTCTGACATACACTGTCAACTGTGGGACCTTATATAGACAGGTCTGTGTGCCTTTCCAAATCATGTCCAATCAATTGAATTTACCACAGGTGGGCTCCAATCAAGTTGTAGAAACATTCCAAGGATGATCAATGGAAATGCACCCGAGCTCAATTTTGAGTCTCATAGCAAAGGGTCTGAATACTTATGTAAATAAGGTATTTCTGTTTTTAACTTTTTATAAATTTGCAAAAACTTATAAAAACCTGTTTTTGCTTTGTCATTATGGGTATTGTGTGTAGATTCGTGAGGAAAAACATTTTAGAATAAGGCTGTAACATAACAAATGTGGAAAAAGTGAAGGAGTCTTACTTTCTGAATGCCCTGTATAAAGGAAGAGAAGCTAAGGCCTATCCCCAGAGAGAGAGAGAGAGATAGAGATATGCTGCATGCTACGACACCGACATTAATTTCTTCATAGCCTACTTGTCAGATAGGCTACTGTGTCTGCGTACAGAAAGAGGCTAATTCGTTCATTTTCAATTTGAATATTTTGTGTAAAGATAAGCATTATATTGTTAGATTATAGGAGTAACTCTGGTAGGCCTAAAACATTCTTCCTCGCCTCAAGCTTATCTGTCGGAGTCAGTTGGAGCTCCTGTGCGCACTGTCTTCATACCATAGGCCTACAGTATCGTAGGCTAATCGGCACACCACACCAAACCTTCACAAAGATTCTAAACTTTATTAGGGTAATATCAAAGGTAAGTCAAGCCATTGTTTATATGGGAAATATGACCAGGATATTATATTGCGGCAAACACAACATTACAGTTGGAACTTAATTTGGCCAAAGAAAATGGCTCAAAGGAATGAATCAAAACACTTGTAAACTGGTTTAAATCACAAAAGTTTTGAACAGGCTATATAGCTGGATCTGATTACCAGGAAAGGCTATTGCCTACCGTACCCAACAAATGACAGCAATAGGCTAATTAGATTTATTTTATGACAGGCCTACCTTTAACAGGCCTACTTAAACATAACTAAATAAGGAGCACACAATTAAAAAGACAGATCACACTTAATTTAGCCAACAAAAATGTCTCAACAGAATGAAACACGTTTTGCACATTTAAAGAACTGGTTCGGATCTGAATAGCCAGATGTACAATAGCCTGCTTTTTTATCGGCTTTTCATTTATTTTATCGTCCAAAAGCCGGCAATTATCGGGAAACCCTGTACCTCAGTGGCTTTCCATAGCCCCCCTACACACACTGCGGCGCCCCTGTCCAATGCCCTGACAGCACAGCGAAGAAAGAGATTTTGCACCAACATGTCACTCAATGATATTAAGTGCTTTGTTATTTTTAGATAAGGACATAAAACTAAAACTGAGGGGGCTAAGGACCCTTTTGCCCCCTCGTGGTGCCGGGTACGGTGTGTATAATGAGAGAGGCATTAGAGGCCGTCTGTAAGATGGGGAATGTGTTTTAAGTGGTCTAATGGACATCAGCACTGCTGTGTATGTGTCTCTGTGTGTGTGTGTGTGTGCTGTTCCTCCAGTCCAGGGTGGTGCCCACGGCCTGCTTGCTAAATGGAAACATGGCTTTGATGAAACTGTACTGTAGCTGCACTTTTGAGCGGAGAAAATATTTGCTTTGAAAGCATTTTAAATATCGCCCTGGGAATGTCTGTACGTGCGTGTGTGTGTGTGCGTGTGTGTGTTTCTGGTTTTGCAATAAAACAATATCTCTGTGATGAGAAGCTGATTTATATTGTGCTGACCACACCATAAAAGACACATTAAGCCAAAGGGTAAACTATTAGTGACAGGGAACTGAAGTACCTCCATGAAACATCTTTAAACATGTTTATATTGGTGTCTCCATCAATAAACCTTCATGAAAATGTGAATAAACACCAGACCATGTATTCCCTAAGTTAGCAGTGGACAATCAGTTCCTGCCTGATTGTCTGTCAGGGACAAAATCTGGGTCAAGCAGGGATAGATTCCTCCGGTTGTGTGGCGTTGACAAAACACCAGCATCTGGCGTTGGAACAACTTCTTTGGCAACCACAGAGAAAAAACGAGGGGAAAAGAAAGAGAAAAAACACCCCGTACGCGAGAGAGTGTGTGGTTTGGTGCCTGACGTGGAAAGCCGGGTTGTTTTTACTGTACTGCAATGCTGTGATTACAACAGAGCCAGCAGAAGGATTTGTTAAGAAGCGGGCGGTGGCTGTGGCTGCGGTGTGTGTGTGTGTGTGTGTGTGTGTGTGTGTGTGTGTGTGTGTGTGTGTGTGTGTGTGTGTGTGTGTGTGTGTGTGTGTGTGTGTGTGTGTGTGTGTGTGTGTGTGTGTGTGTGTGTGTGTGTGTGTGTGTGTGTGTGTGTGTGTGTTTGTGTTTGTGTGTGCACGAGCGTGTTTGTGGGGCGGTGGCTGTGTAATGGCCATAGATATGACATCACTAAGTGGGCGGCAGAGAAGCAGGCTAGGCTGAGGCTGATCCCTAAAACACAGCCTCATCGCTCCACCCTAAACTTAACATCTCTGCAAACGGTTTACTGCTCCCAAATTGTTTCATGAAGCATATTGAAGCAAACAGAGGGGTCCACAGAGAAAATCTGTACTAATCGTATCAAACAAGTTAGGAAAAATATATGTTTTAATATGTACATCTCCACATGACCTATCTTCCGTATAGGCTTACATTAAAATGCAAATAATATGCAAACAGCTCAATTCTAAAAATGTCATATGTTTTTTGTTTATATCAGTGGTTGTTCGTATATGTTTGTAGATCGACTGAGGTGAATGAACTAGATGGCGTTCACATTTGTATTTCTAGGCATTACTAATCAAGCTCCGCACAAACAGACATCAATGGAGCACACAGATGATCGTATTATCACATACACACTCATTATTAGAATATTCCTGACTCTGTACTAATATCAGTGATGCAGTGGTAAAAAAAGGTGGGTAATGGATAAGATGAACAACCACCGATATAAATTAAAACGTATGACATTTTTATTTGCCTATTGATTGCATTTTAATGTAGGCCTATAGGGAAGATATGCCATGTTCAGATGTTCATATTGAAACATATATTATTTTTTAAAGTTCCTAACTTGTTTGATAAGATTAGTACAGATTTTCTCTGTGGGCCCCACATGGGGCCCCAACCCAACATTTGGGAACCACTCTCTCTGCTTGCTTCCTCGCTCGCTGTCTCCTCTGCTTCCTCCTGCATGCATTGCAGCCTGCCTCAGTCTCACCACTGAGCGCCACATCACTCTCTGTCTAGGTAGCCGAAAGCAAAGTTATTAGTCTACTCCTGTTGTTTACAAAGCATGTGACAAATAAGATTTCATTGAATTATTCTGAAAACATATTTTTTGCTCCTGCTGAAGTAGGCTCCGTTTAACATTAGCTTCTTACTTCATCCTTCAGGATGTCTGTAGACACGGAAGGAGTTGAGGGACGGTTTTGACATTTTGTCCGGGCATCTCGCAAACACACTGTCAGCAGCGTCTGTAGTTTTGCCTACTTCCCTAGTGAGCTGACTTCGAGCTGGGGTTTGTTTCACGTCTCAGGCCCTTGGCCTGTGCCCGCGTGAGGGCAGAGTTAGCTGTTTGTCAAAGTGGTGAATGTGCTGCTAAAAAAGGCAAATCCAGTGGGGCAAATCCAGGGGGGCAAATCCAGGGGGGGCAAATCCAGGGGGGCAAATCCAGGGGGGGGCAAATCCAGGG
The DNA here is from genome assembly GCF_045679555.1 of Salvelinus alpinus. Taxonomy (NCBI): domain Eukaryota; kingdom Metazoa; phylum Chordata; class Actinopteri; order Salmoniformes; family Salmonidae; genus Salvelinus; species Salvelinus alpinus. Next base: position 63,933,585 of record NC_092090.1, read on the forward strand.
GACGCAGGCGAAAATAACAAACAAAGCGTTGTTTATGATTCCACTCGTTCGTAAAGAGGCAGGCACGATTATAAATACAGTACTGAACTTCGATCAACACTGGGAACAATATTTAAAAATGTACCCATAATAGATTATCTCTTTTGTGTCCACCATATATATATATACAGTACAAGTCAAAAGTTTGGACACACCTACTCTTTTCAAGGGTTTTTCTTTATTTGTACATTGTAGAATAATAGTGAAGATATCAAAACTATGAAATAATACATATGGGATCACGTAGTAACCAAAAAAAGTGTTAAACAAATCAAAATATATTTGAGATTTTAGATTCTTCAAAGTAGCCACCCTTTGCCTTGACAAAACTATAGTTTCTTGACGAAGTGCTATTAGCCATACAGTATATTTTAGTTGTGTATTTTCACTAGTGGAACAGCCATCCCTGCCCTCTTCCAGGACAAGCACAGTCATCTACAGGACAGAAAGAAACAATCTCATCAAAGCAGAGGAATGTGCCGTTAGACATCCAAAGATCCGGCGTGGTTTTCCTCTCAACCACAGAGAGAAAGAGAGAAGATGAGCAAAATGAAGAGAAAGGTAGAGCTGTCAATGGTATCTGTTCAAAGCAGCCAACACGCCCCCATAGACGTGTTTAGAGGTTTTTTAGACACTCTCAGTCACGTGTCACGTGTGTGTTTTTGTGTGTGCGTGTGTTTGTGTGTTGTGTGTGTGTGTGTGTGGCGTGTGCGTGTATGTTTGCCCCCACATACCAGCGCTCTCTGTGTCATCGGTTCCACCGGCACAGTCCCCCTTACCCCTTACCTCCTAGGCACTTGTGGAGATCAGAAAGGACCTGAAAGGAGGAGAGAATAATACTTACCACATGGATGTGGATCTCTTAGTTCATTGCGTATACCTATCAGAGCCTTACAGATCTATGAGGTAGGGGCTAGGGGGTCTGGGCTCATTTGTGACTGGGCGGGTGACACACCCTCAGAGATAGAGAAAGAGAGCAATACACACACAGACTTCACTGCAATTCCCTGGCATTTTTGGAAGCACGTTCCTTTATTGGTAAGTGAGGAAGCAGGGGATTGGCTAACGGCTCTGTGACCAATCTGAACCAGCGCTGGGCTCCCACATCTCTGTTTTTTAATACACCCACATGCACACGCTAGTGGTACACGGGTCAGCTGTTTGTTCATCTGCACCCGCTTGCAATTGCTAATAACCCATCAGCGACCGCCCGACTATGTGTGATAAAGTGAAAATCTGAGGCTCGCACCCAACCCTAACTCGCGCGATAGGCTACAGTCAAAGGCAGCAGAACAATTTTTCGACAGGGGGTGCAGGGTATCTGAAGTTTAGACTTATGCACTAATACCAGATAGCCTAAAATAATGAAAGGAAAACCTCAATGTAGCCTATAGATTTCAATTACACAAGAATTATACATTAATGGATTTTTTAAAGGTATTGTTTCTCTTTATTCAATCCGCCCGCCACCCACCCACCCTTGATCCACACAATATTGAATAACCCTGAACCCGTCCACCCCGATGAGTCAAACCGTGCATCACTAACACACACACGCACACACATCAGGACTTCCTAGTTGAGAGCCTCCCTGATTGACCCTCCAAATGTGACACACACACACACACACACACACACACACACACACACACACACACACACACACACACACACACACACACACACACACACACACACACACACACACACACACACACACACACACACACACACACACACACACACACACACACACACACACACACACACACATGCTTTCGATTAGTCCCCAGGATTCAAGAGCAATGTAAAGGCAATGTCTAAACACACATATCCATCTATCTACATCACTGACAGTAATCACACACTTCCTGCTTCCAATCCAAGAACTTTACGGTAAATTATTATTATTGAAAAGTCCTTGGTTCCAACCTGTCATTAGACAGGCTCCTCAGCAGCAGGGCACGGTTACTCTTTAACACAATAAACTAAAGAACTAGCTAGCAGCTCTATATTTAAGGCACGTCTAGATATGTAAATGAAAACACCTCAGCGCACGGCTGCGTGTTCAGACTGACTCAGTTGTGTTGTATTCCAGTGGTCAGTGTGCATGTACATGTGGGTGGATGTGTGTGTGTGTGTGTGTGTGTGTGGAAAGTTTGTTCATGCATGTTTGTGTGTTTTGTATCAGTGAAGGGGTGAACCATCCTCCTCAGTGAGTTTTATTAAAATAAAAATGGTGAAACATTTCAAAAGCTATCCGTTTTAGACAAAACTATGCTAAATATGTTCACGTCACCAAATAATTGATTGAAACACACTGTTCTGCAATGAAGGTCTACAGTAGCCTCAACAGCAGTCTGTAGGGTAGCATCATGGTGTAGCCGGAGGACAGCTAGCTTCCGTCCTACTATGGGTACATTGACTTCAATACAAAACCTAGGTGGTTCACGATTCTCACCCCCTTCCATAGACTTACACAGTAATTATGACAACTTCTGGAGGACATCCTGCAACCTATCAGAACTGCTGACATGTTGTCCACCCAATCAAAGGATCAGAGAATGAATCTAGTACTGAAAGCATAAGCTACATCTAGCTAGCACTGCAGTGCATAAAATGTGGTGAGTACTTGACTCAAAGAAAAAGACAATAGTTGAACAGTTTTTAACAAATTAATTTCTTCCAAAATGAAGGAGAAGCAAGAGAGAGATCGAAAGAGATTTCGTCCGTTTTTTCACTTTCATTTTCACTTACTTAGCTAGCAAATGCAGCTAGCTAGTTAAGCCTACTCAAACACCCTACTCAATGCTATGTTAGCTAGCTGGCTATGACTATCCAACACAACACTGGAACTCTTCCAAATCAAGGTAAGCTTTTGGTTTTACAAATTTATTGCCCGCCGTTGTAAGTACTAAATTGCTAAGTACTAAATTGCTAGATTGTAGTGGGTTTACTTACGCGTTAATTCTATTAGCTATGTTGACTATGACGTTACTTTAGCTAATATGGTGACAACGATGTAGGCTGTGTGTGACGGTTATGATATGATTTGGCTTGGAAAGGCTTTTGCATTGAAGTCCACAAGCGAAAGGGTGAGACGAGGAGAGCATAGATGCGAGAAGGAATACAACGTGGCTGCTATCAAAGTGAACTGTGTTTACAAGTGATGAGGGGTGTATTCATTCCGCCGATTCTGAACAAAAACATTTCTTAAATGGAAGCAAACAGAACGAAATGGGGATAAACGTACTTGAATTTGTCCAGTAGAAACTCTCGTTTGAAACTGTTGGACTAACGATTACACCCTAGATCAGCTAGATGCAGGCAAGAGTGTGCAAGCCGGTATTGAATGTGTCACTGTCTGTCACCTCAAATGTTTCTCTTAACCTGTGTTCACCTACGTTGTAAACTTTCATTCATAGGCTAGGTTGTAGCAACCTCATGATGGGTATAGGGAAAATGTTAGTATCATGTAGTAGCCTAACCTAGCGCTGTAACATTGAACTGGGTGAATGGAATATGAATGACAGTCATCCAATATGCTCTAATGGAAATAAGGCCATGCTCATGAAAAAATGAATCGTCCTCCCTCATCTTAAATGGCACTGACCGCCACTGGTTTCTATGTGTGTGTGTGTGTGTGTGTGTGTGTGTGTGTGTGTGTGTGTGTGTGTGTGTGTGTGTGTGTGTGTGTGTGTGTGTGTGTGTGTGTGTGTGTGTGTGTGTGTGTGTGTGTGTGTGTGTGTGTTGATTCAGACGGTGGGTCCCTCCCTCTGGGGTCCTCAGCTCCTCCAGCCCTGTTACTCATTAGGCATCTGCACAGTGCCAGAATAAATAAGGAAAGACGGAGGAAAAAATCACTCTCCTCTCCTCTCCGTTTGTGAATGGGTAGAACATTAACAAATTCCAAAGTGTTTACAAACACCAGAGCCCTCCACTTCACTCTTTCTGCCATTCTCTCTGTCATTAATTCGCTCTCTTTGCCATTTGAAAGAGTGGAGATGGGAGGTAGAGGGAGAGAGAGACTTTCCCTCTCGGAGAGAGGGGTCGTGTGAAATCAGATGCCGTAATTTTATTTGGATTAACAGAATCGTGTCTACGTGCAACACTCCCAAATACACATTCAAGTACTTAACTGTTGTTTTCTCCCTCCTCGCCTTCCCTTTCTTTCCCTCCTCTTTAGATGACGCATCTGTTCCTATACATCGTTACATGTTTGCTGGCAGAGACAAACAGCCTTAGTTTAAACAAAGAGGAGGGTAGTGTGTGTGTGTGTGTGTGTGTGTGTGTGTGTGTGTGTGTGTGTGTGTGTGTGTGTGTGTGTGTGTGTGTGTGTGTGTGTGTGTGTGCGTGCGTGTGTGCACGTGTGTGTGTGTGTGTGTGTGCGTGCGTGCGTGCGTGCGTGCGTGCGTGCGTGCGTGCGTGTGCGTGCGTGCGTGTGTATGCGCACATGTGTTTGTGTGTGGTGTGTGTGTCTTCCTGCTTCCAAGGTTATATAAACCAAAGGGAAGGATAAATGACAGCATCCAGCATTAGTTTGTCATCATCAACATAAACACACGTACATCATCTTAAAGACTAACATGTGCTGGAGCCAATATGCACATTCACATAACCAGACGGGGGACTCAGTTAGAAGAGAGAGAGAGATGGAGGGAGGGACGGGGAGAGAGAGATACATATATAGAGGGAGAGATGAAGAGGGAGAAATAGACAGATTGGGGGAGAGAGAGAGAGAGAGAGAGAGAGAGAGAGAGAGAGAGAGAGAGAGAGAGAGAGAGAGAGGGAGAGAGAGAGAGTTACAAGCATATCCAGTGTTGGTCGAGCTTGGCGGTCTGGTTCATGAGACCTTGGTGTCGGCTGGCCCTCCTTAAGTCTCTGGGGCTGAAAGGTAAACAATGGTTCGGTTTTCCACCTAGCCATGCAGGAGAAATGACAAAATGATGCCAGAGGAAATGAAAGTAAACAACATCATTCATTGTTATCACTCTCATACCACTACTCCCTCCCATACATCACCCAACACTCCTCCTGTCTATCCTTTCATCCACCCCTCTGTCTCTTTATCCCTTTGTCCACCCCTCCATCTCTCGATGCCTTCATCCACCCCTCTTCATCTCTATCCCTTCATCCACCCCTCTCTCTATCCTTTCATCCACCCATCCATCTCTCTAACGCTTCATCCACCCCTCTTTCTATCTATCCTTTCATCCACCCCTCCATCTCTCTATTCCTTCATCCACCCCTCTTTCTATCTATCCTTTCATCCACCCTTCCATCTCTCTATCCTTTCATCCACCCCTCCATCTTTCTACCCCTTCATCCACCCCTCCATCTCTATATCCCTTCATCCACCCCTCCTCATCTATATCCCATCATCCACCCCTCTGTCTCTCTATCCCTTCATCCACCCCTCCATCTCTCTATCCCTTCATCCACCCCTCTGTCTCTCTATCCCTTCATCCACCCCTCCATCTCTCTATCCCTTCATCCACCCCTATGTCTCTCTATCCCTTCATCCACCCCTCTGTTTCTCTATCCCTTCATCCACCCCTCCATCTATCTATCCCTTCATCCACCCCTCTGTCTCTCTATCCCTTCATCCACCCCTCTGTTTCTCTATCCCTTCATCCACCCCTCTGTCTCTCTATCCCTTCATCCACCCCTCCATCTCGCTATCCCTTCATCCACCCCTCTGTCTCTCTATCCCTTGGGTGGGGTTAAATGCAGAAGACACATTTCAGTTGTACAACTGACTAGGTATCCCACTTTACCTTTCCTTTCATCCCCACTTCTGTCTCTCTATCCCTTCATCCACCCCTCTGTCTCTCTATCCTTTCATCCACCCTTCTGTCTGTCTATCCCTTCATCCACCCTTCTGTCTCTCTATTCCCTCATTTGATGAACAAATAAGATAAAATGTATCTGAGGGTAAATCTGCTGTGATTGAAGACGGTTAGAGGTGCTGTGCACCTGTATGTCTGCATGTAGGCACATACAGAAAAACATCATTCAAAAAAGTTCCCCAGCATCACACCACCCGGTGTTGGACATTTACTGCAGGTTGCCCTAGCGATACAATCACTCCCCCCTCTAGGTGTTTCTCAAGTGGACCTCTTTCTTTTAAAACACACTAGATGCCTTTGAACCTTCCTGAATGCGTAGTGAATCAGGTCAGCTGTTTCTAGGAATTGGATGTGTCTGACTCTCTGCCTCTCTCCCTCTCCCTCTACCTTTCCTTCTCTCGCCTCTGTCTTTTCCCTGTGTTTTGTAAGATTCTTGGAGAGCAGAGACAGAGCCCGTTGGCTGGGGAAATATGTTTGCCGCGCACACACACAAGCACAAGCACAAGCACACGCACACGCACGCACGCACGCGCACACACACACACACACACACACACACACACACACACACACACACACACACACACACACACACACACACACACACACACACACACACACACACACACACACACACACACAGATGACAAATGGCAGCATATGGCTTATGACAGTGTAGCAGATGGGTCACAGCTCCTAACACTACACTGAAGAATAAACACCTTCTACACATCATACTCCCTTCCGCTGTCTGTCCTCCTTTCTCTTGCTCTGTTCTTCCCTAACAATGAGAGTTCTGATTTCAGCACTCTGAATTCCAGCTGTAATGACTCCCAGACAGAAAGAGACGCGCTCACACACACGCACACACACACACACACACACACACACACACACACACACACACACACACACACACACACACACACACACACACACACACAAACACACACACACACACTCACACTCACACTCACACTCACACTCACACTCACACTCTGGGTCAATGCTCTCCCAAATATGTCCACAGCTCACATGATCAAATAGCATAAATATTTCGCAGTGTGCTCACATGGAGCAGAGTAGAGACGAGCCGAGGCTGCTGTATCTGGACTGTCGTTCTAGCTTCAGGTTATGTAACAGAAGGGACATCCAGTGAGACTACAAACCCCACATTCTCTTGAACAACCTACTGTTTTCTCTCCGGGCTCGGAACGGTCAGCTAATCCAACTGGATCCCTGGGTGGGACCAGACCTCCTATCACAGTGAGCTACCTACCCCAGTACTACTGGAGCCTTCCTGGATTTGAGCGCACTGCCATCTCTGCGAAGAGGTCAGGATCTTCATGGCACAGATGGTAAAGGCATTGCCCATTAAATGCAGGATTGCCGGTTCAAGCTCAGCTCAGACTCTGCCACATCAATCTCTACACTTTCCCTGAACAATCCAGCAAGCATACTGTATCACCAGCATAACAGTGTAGTGGCACTAGTCTCAGACATGTCTGTAGGATATTATAAACACCATACTTATGCAATAAGGCCAGAGGAGGTGTGGTTTATGAACAATATACCACGGCTAAGGGCTGTTCTTAAGCACAAAGCGTCGCGGAGTGCCTGGATACAGCCCTTAGCCGTGGTATATTGGGCATATACCACAAACCCCCAAGGTGCCTTATTGCTATTACAAACTGGTTACCAACATAATTAGAACAGTAAAAAGTACTTTTGTGTCATACCCGGGGTATACTACGGCTTTCAGCCAATCAGCATTCAGAGCTCAAACCACCTACAGTTTATAAATACAATTTGCATATGATCTGGCCTTCTGTAGTTTGGTTCAGTCATGCCAACTGAACTGTAACAGCATCAACACACTTGTTGATAAAACCCTCTTCCCACATTCGTCAGAAGCAACTTATAAGTCAGGTTAGACAGTTCATGTCATAAGAATCAAGCTGAAACTACTGTTACAACAATTGTGTAAAATGTGGTTGTCACTCAAGACAAGCTTTTGGAAACCCCTTTTGTCTTTGACGCCACCCTGGCTCGTAGCATGCCGGCACGTACGCTTGTATACACACACACACATACACACACACTTTGAGAAGTTGAATGGTTTTCAATGTGTCAGTGAGGCCTCGGAGGTAAAGCTCCATTGGTCTGGATGTGGAGTCGTCTGTTTCCAACAGATTTATCGCTTTCTCCGCTCGCATAAAGAATGTGTAAATCTGGCCCCGGCCCTGGCAGGATTGTGTGTACGTGTGTGTGTCCATTACAGTCATGTCAACGGAGAAATCACTCATGTAGAGGAGTGTACACACTTAGAGGGTTTAGCTCTACCGGCAGGTGATGATGGACAAGCCTTTCAAGGAGGGAGGGAGGGAGAGAAGGAGGGAAGGAAGGAGGAAGGGAGCGAGGGAGGGAGGGAGGGAAAGAGGGAAGGAGGGAGGGAAGGAGGGAGGAAGGGAGAGAAGGAGGGAAGGAGGGAGGAAGGAAGGGAGGAAGGGAGGGAAGGAGAGAGGAAGGGGGGAAGGAGGGAAGGAGGGAGAAAGGGAAGGAGGGAGGAAGGGAGGGAAGGAGGGAAGGAAATTAGTGGAATAAGAATGTCCACTGCAGTGAAGCTTTCTTCATCACAGATGTTTAAGATATGAAATTGTCCTCTGATGCTTAAGAGAGAGGATGAGAGAGAGAGTGAGAGTGAATGAGAGAGAGGGGGAGAGAGAACAGAGAAAGGGGGTGGAGGGGAAAACGAAAGAGGGAGACAGAAAATAAAGTACTTCTTCGTCTATTGTCACAAACCCTGGGCAGGGAGCCACAGTTGCATAGTCCATTACTCTGGGAGAGTTTCAACCTCTTAAATAGCCCTCCTCCCTTTCTCTCCTTCTCTCCTCCCCCTCCCCTGTTCTCCCTTTTAATCCAGGGCTCAGGGCTGGGAGGACAGGTACAGGAAACAGTCATTCATTAAGAGCCTGGACCTCGTTAGTACAACCAACGCTCTGCACTATATGTGCCGTTCCACCTCCGAGGGCATGTGTGTGTGTGTGTGTGTGTGTGTGTGTGTGTGTGTGTGTGTGTGTGTGTGTGTGTGTGTGTGTGTGTGTGTGTGTGTGTGTGTGTGTGCGTGTGTGCGTGTGTGTGTGTGTGTGTGTGTGTGCGTGGAGTGGGAAAAGGTGAGGGGAGGTAAGGGGCAACAGAGGGCTGGGGGTGAAGTGGGGAGGGGTTATTGTGGTACTCTGACCTGGGGTCTCAGAACAGATGAGGGGAGTTCTAATGATAGAGGGTTTCCCTGAACCATGTACCCCATATATACACACACACACACACACACACACACACACACACACACACACACACACACACACACACACACACACACACACACACACACACACACACACACACACACACACACACACACACACACACACACACACCCTCAGGTGGTCAGCACAGACAGTTCCACTTCACATTTTAGTCATTTAGTAACGTGTCATGATTGCAAGGGCTCATATACAGATACAACCCGCTAACATTACTTAGCATTTTACCATTTTTGTCATTTATCAGATGCTCTTATCTACAGTGGTGGAAAAAGTATCCAATTGTCATACTTGAGTAAAAGTAAAGATACCTTAATAGAAAATTACTAAAAATAAAATAAAAGTCACCCAGCAAAATACTACTTGAGTAAAAGTCTAAAAAAGTTTAATATACTTAAGAATCAAAAGTAAATGTAATTGCTAAAATATACTTAAGTATCAAAAGTAAATGTCACACCCTGACCTTAGAGATCCTTTAAATTCTCTATTTGGTAGGTCAGGGTGTGACTAGGGTGGGAAATCTATGTTTATATTTCTTTGTTGGCCGAGTATGGTTCCCAATCAGAGGCAGCTGTCTATTGTTGTCTCTGATTGGGGATCATACTTAAGCAGCCCTTTTTCCCACCTTCTGTTGTGGGATCTTGTCTTTTTGTGTTGCATGTGTTGCAGTCCTAGCTTTACGTTCGTTGAGTTGTTTATTGTTTCTGGTGGAACATTTAAAATGAAAAGAAAATGTACGCCTACCACGCTGCACCTTGGTCTTCATTTAACGACGGACGTAACAGTAAAAGTATAAATCATGTCAAATTCCTTATATTAAGCGAACAATTGTCTTGTTTTTTATATATTTATCGATAGCCAAGGCAAAACTCCAACACTCAGACATAATTTGACAACAATTTTGTTTAGTGAGTCCAACAGATCAGAGGCAGTAGGGATGACCAGGGAAGTTCTCTTGATAAGTGTGTGAATTGGAAAAATGTTCTGTCCTGCTAAGCATTTCAAATGTAACAAATAGTTCTGCGTGTCAGGGAAAATGTATGGAGTAAAAAGTACATATTTTCTTTAGGAATGTAGTGAAGTAAAAGTAAAAGTTGTCCAAAATATAAATAGTAAAGTTAAGTACAGATACCACAAAAACGACTAAAGTACTTAAGTACTTTACTTGACACCACTGCTTATCCAGACTGAAATACAGTAAGGCAACCAGTGGGATGTCAAGATCTGAGACTTGCAGAGAGAAATGCAATGTAACAGACCAGACGTTGTAGTGTTTCTCAACTCCAGTCCTTGAGTACCCCTTACCAGCATGTATCCCCGGACAAGCACACCTGATTCTACTTGTCAACTAATCATCAAGCCCTCAATGAGTTGAATCATGTGTTTTTGTCTGGGGCTACAACAAAAATGTGTGCTGTTGTGGGTACTGGGGGACTGTTGGGGTTACTGGAGGACTGTTGGGGTTACTGGAGGACTGTTGGGGGTACAGGAGGACTGTTGGGGGAACTGGAGGACTGTTGGTGGTACTGGAGGACTGTTGGGGGTACTGGAGGACTGTTGGGGGTACTGGAGGACTGTTGGGGTTACTGGAGGACTGTTGGGGGTACTGGAGGACTGTTGGGGGTACAGGAGGACTGTTGGGGGTACTGGAGCCATCCACGTTGAGTGTATGAGAGTAGATGGGCGCCACCCAGTCAGTCAGTCCGTCCGTCCGTCCGTCCGTCCGTCCGTCAGTCAGTCAGTCAATCAGCCAATCAGCCAGTCAGTCCGTCAGCCAGTCAGTCAGTCAGTTAGTCAATCAGCCAGTGAGTCAGTCAATCAGCCAGTCAGTCAATCAGCCAGTCAGTCAGCCCGTCAGTCAGTCAGCGGACAGAGAGAGGAGCTAGTCTGAGTCTGACGGGTCTCCATTGCTGTGAGTTCAAGGCCACATGCCCTTTTTCATTACTCCGAACAGACCAGCTGTATTGTAACTACAACCAATTTCCTTGCAGTCTATAAAGCTGTCCATCAAAATCCTACCGAACAGAGGAGCAGAGAGTGGGAGGAATGGGAAGGAGGGATGTGGTGTTGGCTGTTAGAGGGAGCTGCTGGATTCAGGACCAGATGTCAGAAAGCGCCAATGGAAAGGCGGGAGAGGAGAGCAGAGGAGAAGGGGGGAGGACAGGGCAGTTATACGGTTCATTGTACACCTAACAGGTTTTGACCTAGTGGTGGATAAGGGGGAAACGCTCCCTAATTGACAAGGATTCTGACTACACTTACATCAATAAACATATTGTAACTACTCATTTCTATTATGTCCAACATGGTAAACAGTATGGGTGTTAAAAACACGCTAAAACGAGTGGGACTTATGTTGTGTGCATTTTACTATCATGAAAAGGTGTTGTAATTTGTGGCAAGCATCATATTGTGGGTCATGTACATACTGTACCTCACATAACACCGTTATTGGATGTTCTGTGTTTCAGGATATCATCGGCCCAATGTCAACCACAAACGATTCTTTTCACATCCATTTATTAACGTTAGAAAACAAAGAGACAAATAAGTTATAATATTTTTTATTTGTTAGAATTCTATCAGTGTTTGAACATTAATATTTAGAGAGCTAGTACAACTTCTACTTTCATGGCCAGCATTTGACAAACCCATAGAAACAGCTTGCTGAGTTTTCTCTCCCCTATGATAGATAATACTGACTGTTAATGTCATCAGTGAAAAGAGTCCACCTTAGGATTTTCTCTGTTACGGTATCATTACATATAAACTCTTTAAAAATATACTTCCGTCAAATAACTTGACAACTGCTATGTATACTACAAAAATAAATTTTCATATAAATAAATTATATGGCATATATTTATCTTTGTAACTGAAACAATATATATCCTCGCCAACGAAGACCAAATGGAAGTCTGCAGAAAACCATAGATTTTCTTTCCTTTTTAAAATCCTCTAAGAGCTATGGTGAGCCTTGTAGTGTAAATGCTATATACTCTTGTTTCCCTACGTAACACTAGTAAGCACGTTATACAGATCAGAACACCATTCATGTCAAAACAATAACTGTAATAGTGTTTTTCAATAGACATAAAAATCCCTGCATTTGTTATCCACTGGCATTGATGACCAATAACGAAAGAAAACAAACAAACATCTTATAATTACAAAAATATAAATAGCGCAAATCCAACGTCGAAAAAAAAAAAACATTTCAAAAATGAAGAAAATAGTTGCCCGCCATGATTTCTCTCCATTACTGCCAATGTGACATCAGGAGAAAACAAAAACAAATAAACCAACAAACGAAGAAAAAAAAAATTCACACAAGCAGCTGACACGACATATGGACAATGGAGGGGGATACTAACGACACGGTTAAGACTTCTGGGAGAAAATGACACACGTAGCTACACGTGTTGGACAGGAAGTCTGTGTGTATGCAGGGGGGGGGGGGGTCGGGGTATGTGTGTGAGTGGGAGGGTGGGTGGTGTATGGGGGAGCTAGACAAGACGCGACTGACACACTCACACACCGGGCTGATCGTGAGGGGGGGGGGGGTCGGTGGCTTGGTGAACCCTGACCCCTGAGGCTCTGGCCTGTGCCATTTGGCAGTTGAGGGGGAACTTCCAATTAGTGTCATGGCGTTATGTTGTGGATTTTTACGAGGTGAGGTCAGTAGGGACGGCTGGGCTAAATTGGGGCCAGTTGTCTTTGCTGTCACTGAGGAGGACAGAGAGAGAGGAAGACGGACACACAGACACACAGACACACAGACACACAGACACACAGACACACAGACACACACACACACACACACACACACACACACCAAGTATTGTTAGACCAGATAGTGCTTAAAACCCTTTAGCTCTCTGGACGGGTAGCTTATTGGATGAAGAGGAAGAAAGAGGGGGATGGAGAGAGAGTGAGACTTTCTTGTGAATGAAACGTGTAATGCAGTCAAGTGTCAGGCTGAGTAGGGTAGTATCCTAGGTGTAGCTTATCACTAGAGATAGTATGTACAGTACCAGTCAAATGTTTGGAAACACCTAATCATTCAAATGTTTTTCTTTATTTTGACTATTTTCTACATTGTAGAAGACATTAAAACTAACTATGAAATTAACGCATATGGAATCATGTAGTAACCAAAAAAGTGTTAAACAAATCTGAATATATATTTATATCTTTGATTCTTCAAAGTAGCCACCCTTTGCATTTCAATTAACAGGTGTGCCTTATTAAAAGTTAATTTGTGGAATTTCTTTCCTTCTTAATGCGTTTGAGCCAATTAATTGTGTTGTGACAGGGTAGGGGTGGTATACAGAATATAGCCCTATTTGGTAAAAGACCAAGTCCATATTACGGGAAGAACAGTTAAAATAAGAAAAGAGAAACAACAGTCCATCATTACTTTAAGACATGAAGGTCAGTCAATTCGTAAAACTTCAAGACCTTTGAAAGTTTCTTCAAGTGCAGTCGCAAAAACCAGGAAAGGAAGACCCAGAGTTACCTCTGCTGCAGAGAATAAGTTAATAAGTTAAAGTTACCAGCCTCAGAAATTGCAGCCCGAATAAAAGCTTCATAGAGTTCAGGTAACAGACACATCTCAACAACAACTGTTCAGAGGAGACTGTGTGAATCAGGCCTTCATGGCCGAATTGCTGCAAACAAACCCTACTAAAGGAGACCAATAAAAAGAAGAGACTTGCTTGGGCCAGGAAACACAAGCAATGGACATTAGACCGGTGGTAATCTGTCCAAATTTGACATTTTTGGTTCTAACCGCCCTGTCTTTGTGAGACGCAGATTATGTGAACGGATTATATCCACGTGTGGTTCCCACCGTGAAGCATGGAGGAGGAGGTGTGATGGTGTGGGGGTGCTTTGCTGGTGACACTGTCAGTGATTCATTTAGAATTCAAGGCACACTTAACCAGCCAGCATGGCTATCACAGCATTCTGCAGCAATATGCCATCCCATCTGGTTTGTGCTTAGTGGGACTATCATTTGTTTTTCAACAGGACAATGACCCGACACACCTCCAGGCTGTGTAAGGGCTTTTTGACCAAGAAGGAGAGTGATGGAGTGATGCATCAGATGACCTGGCCTCCACAATCACCCAACCTAAACCCAATTGAGATGGTTTGCAATGAGTTGGACCACAGAGAGAAGGAAAAGCAGCCCACAAGTGCTCAGTATATGTAGGAACTCCTTCAAGACTGTTAGAAAAGCATTCCAGGTGAAGCTGGTTGAGAGAATGCCAAGAGTGTGAAAAGCTGTCATCGGGGCAAAGGTTGGCTACTTTGAAGAATCTCAAATATAAAATATATTTTGATTTGTTTAACACTTTTTGAGATACTACGTGATTCCATATGTGTTATTTCACAGTTTGGATGTATCCCTATTTTTCTACAATGTAGAAAATAGTACAAATAAAGAAAAGCCTTGAATGAGTAGGTGTGTCCAAACTTTTGACGAAAACTGTATATTTACAGTTAGAATAACAGAAGTTGCATCCACGAGAAAAAAATGATTCTAAAAAAAATATCCTCCATAATGGCTTTGACTAGCTACCATGGATTTTGTACTCCGACTGTAATATGCATTAGCTACGGGAGTGATACTTGTACGCCCACTCATGCTACTATAAGATGGCTGCCGAGAGCTATGACATCACCAGAGAAAAGGGGAGATGGGAAATTGAGTCCGAGGGACAGCCAAGGCACGCATGGCCTTTTACAGTAAAACAATCCCCAGACAACAACACAAGAGCTCAGAGCGGAGACGATGCGGAAGCTACGACGCAGGGACAGTCACAAACAACACAGCTGCATATCTTCTTCATAATATGCTCGTCTTAAATAGCACGCATAGCGTGAGTCAGAGTTCAACAGTAATTGTTTTCATAACTACCACAGGTTTGTGATAAGCAAATTAATCGTTTTTTTTTTTCAAAAGCGGACCTTTATACACAAACATACACACGCATACACACGCACAATCTCTGTGTAGTTGTTGTGTAACGCTTCACATGACGTGATCGTTAGCCTATTTCTTGAGAGATGGATCTGATGATTTACCCACGCACACACGCACACACACAATCACCCTTGCACACTCGCTCACCTCTTTATAACGTAAAAGAAACATTTGCATAGAATTATTATACAAGTTCGTGTACACAGTTATCATACATCATTACCAAAATATCTTAAGCAGCAGCAATGTATGCTGAAATGTATTGTCTAGATGAAGTTTCCTCATGGCACAGATCCACAGATGAGTGAACAGTAATCAGAGATTTCTCACACACACACACACACACACACACACACACACACACACACACACACACACACACACACACACACACACACACACACACACACACACACACACACACACACACACACACACACACACACACACACACACACACACACACACACGCCATACAAAATGACGTCCCCAGTCTGTTAAAAAAGGAGTTGTACAGCTCCTACATTATAGCTATTTTTGTTTTCATATTTACATGAGTGTACATCTTTTAAATATGGATAGAGATATCTGAAACAAACATCCACTGGGTTCCAGTACGATTGAGCACCATGGTGCTAGCCACCACTGGGTTATGTGTGCCGCTGCGCTGTGGGCCGCTGAGTGAGAGAGGGAGTCCATCTTTGGCCGTTGAACTTCTACTCTCCTCCACTGGAACAAAAGAGAGACAGACAACACACGGTTAGGAGAGTGTCAGGACAACACGTACATCTCCCTCTCCAAAGGCGCAACGCTGAATATATTATGTTCAGTTTGCAGCCCCCAAAAAAGGGTGGACTTTTGATGGACTGAATGGGGACATTTTTGCAAGTAAAAAAAAAATAATCAAAGGAGAAAAAGGAACAGGCACGTTCAATTCAAGTCCTTTGTGGCTGTAACATCAAACATGTGGATTTCTTCATTGTCATGAGAAGCTACAAACTCCATTGGGGCTTACCTCAGCTTGCCCTCTTGCCACAGTCGCTCTCAGCTGCCTCACACTCCACATCCTGGAGCTCCATGGCCTCCACCTTGGTTCCTCTGCAGCTGATATGGACCTCCAGTGGCACATGGGGGTCCTGGAAGGCAGGCACCGGCTCTGCGCCGCCTGCTGTGTGGTAACTGTTTGCTGCAGTGTGTCCTGGGTAAGAGGAAGTGGGGCTCTGAGTGGGGGGAGGGGCAGAGTGGACGGCGACGGTAACCGACGCAGAGGCCGTTACCGTGGTGATTGGCTGACAGTAAGTAGGGGCGGGGTTAGGGTTAGGGTGGTGAGGTTGGTGGTGATTGGGCCGGGGGTTGTGGGATGGACGGGTCCTGTGCCCCGCGGAGCGTTCTCTGTGGCCGCCCGAGCCAAAATGGCCTCCGGAGCTGTAATGGCCTCCAGCCTCAGTAGCAGTTTCAAAAGCGTCCATGCGCGGGCGTGATGGGGGCAGCGACTGTAGGTCCCTTTTGCTGAAGCGACGGGATGCACCAGGGTGGGCCCCTGACTCCGGCAGGACCGACTGACGAGAGAAAGATCAGAAAATCAGAACAACTTGTACACATATCGCACGGAGAGTGTGAGCATTTGTCACGTGTGTGTGTGTGTGTGTGTGTATAGATGTGTGCATTATCCAAAGCACTTACAGAAGACACAGAGTAGGCCGTGGCGTCTCCTTGTCTAGCTGTCCTTCTTGGCCCTGCTCCTAGTCGCACCTCCTCTGTTCTAACAGCTCTGCCCCTGCTGGTCTGGATGCCGTACTGCATGTCCTCTGTTCTCCCAGCTCTGCCCCTAGTGGCGGGGAGGTCGTACTGCTGCAGCTCCTGGCTAACGCCTGATACCGTGGTGTTGGAGCTGTACTCAGAGTCGGACGAGTCAGAGCCCGTTCCTGTCCCCGTGCCAGAGGTGGTGTGGCGTGGGCGGACTGAGAAGTGGACCACGTGAGGAGGAGGCTCCAGGGAAGGGGTGGGTAACCGGCTACGCCCATCCACAGGGGTCACCTGAGGGGGACAGTGAAAGGAGGGAGGTGTGAGGAGATGAGTGGGAATTTGTACGCAAACTACGCCGCTGAGCAATTTCATGGGAGCTCGTGTTAGAACACCCAATCAAAGGTCGGCGTCGGTTCACCAAAATATGTGCGTAAAAAAATGCGTGAGCGTGCCATTTCCTGCTATGTGGTGGAGCTATATAGATGGCTAAACAGGAGAAACCATCTGACCTCTGGATAGGGGCCGAAGTAGGACAGCAACACAGGAAGAAGGACCAAACCATTCAGCACCCCCAGAACTGTCAGGATAGCCAGCACAGCAAAGAAATACCTGCAACAAACCAACACAGTGTAACGTTAACATGGGCATGCCATTCCATCAAACACCACAGACGAACACCGCAGAAGATAAAATGCAAAGAGTCCCAACCATTAACATACTGTGGTCATTTTGGCAGATGCTTTAACCAACTGAACCAATGGAACATTGGCAGCGTCACATTGAAATACCTGTGGCAACCACAATGAACACCAAACACAGGCATTAGAGCAAAAACACACCTGCAGAACCCATAGAGAAACAACAGTGTAAGCCAGTATGAGTGTGTGTGTGTGTGTGTGTGTGTGTGTGTGTGTGTGTGTGTGTGTGTGTGTGTGTGTGTGTGTGTGTGTGTGTGTGTGTGTGTGTGTGTGTGTGAACACAAAGAGAACACCTGGAGAAACCACAGATCAACAGGAGAGAGGCTTAGACAAGGACAAACATGCACTAGATGAACCATTACACATGTCTGAAGAAATACTCAGACAAACACACCACACACACACACACACACACACACACACACACACACACACACACACACACACACACACACACACACACACACACACACACACACACACACACACACACACACACACACACACACACACACACATACACACACACACACGTTGGTTTGGTAGAAAATATAAATGTACCTTGTGTGTTACTTAGTCCTGCCAAAGAGGGTTAGTCTTTAGAAAGCCGCACAGAGAAAGAGAAAGAAGCATAATTAGCTGGAGTTGGTTAATTCAAAGGCATGGAAAAAGAGGGCGAGAGAAGGAGGGAGGGAGAAAGGGGGCACTTCTTTGGGTGTGTGGTATAAGCAAACATGAAGAAAACAAAGCAGTCAGGAATGTGGAGAAGGGGGACGAGGGGGATGGAGGGGGAGGGGGGAGGAGGGGGTTGAGGGGGAAAGAGGGGAGCAGGGGCCTCTCTCCTCTCCTCCTCTAAAAAAAGAAGAAGGAAACAAATGAAGTGAAGGGTATAGAATTTAAACAATTTAGTCTAGGAGGAAGAGAAGGGGAACACTGAACACCACCCCTCCCTGGCCTCTCTCTACCTCTCTTTCTTTCCCTCTTTCTTTCTCTCTTTCCCTTCTTTTCAGCTAAGCCCATGTGAAATTCCCGGTGCTCTACAATCCCCCCGTCTAATTAAATATCCAGTGTATCAGGTAAGACCCCCCAATCTCCTCTGTAAATCCCCGTCTCTCTCTCTCTCTCCTTGTCTCTCTCAAACTGATTCTCTCTCTCTCTCTCCACTCCAGCTCCTTCATTAAAGATGATGTTCCTCCTTTCCCCCGTTCCCCTGTATATACACTACATGACCAGGTGTATGAGGACACCTGCTCACCCAACATCTCATTCCAAAATCATGTGCATTAATATGGAGTTGGCCACCGCTTTGCCGCTATAACGGCCTTCACTATTCTGGGAAGGCTTTCCACTAGATGTTGGAACATTGCTGCGGGGACTTGCTTCCATTCAGCCACAAGAGCGTTTGTGAGGTTGGCCACTGATGTTGGGCGATTAGGCCTGGCTCGCAGTCGGCGTTTCAATTCATCCAAAAGGTGTTCGATGGGGTTGAGGTCAGGGCTCTGTGCAGGCCAGTCAAGTTCTTCCACACCGATTTCGACAAACCATTTCTGTATGGACCTCGCTTTGTGCATGTCATGCTGTAGCATTTAGATTTCCCTTCAATGGAACTAAGGAGCCCGAACCATGAAAAACAGCTACCAGGCTATTATTCCTCCTCCACCAAACTTTACAGTTGGCACTATGCATTGGGACAGGTAGCGTTCTCCTGGCATCCACCAAACCCAGATTCGTCTGTCGAACTGATTTGTCACTCCAGAGAATGCGTTTCCACTGCTCCTGAGTCCAATGGCAGCAAACTTTACACCACTCCAGCCGACGCTTAGCATTGCGCATGGTGATCTTAGGCTTGTGTGCAACTCAATATTAATAAGGTGTTCCTAATGTGTACAGATGTAGGACCTTGATTTGAGAGAGTTTGCTTCAACAGGAAAATAATCCTGTCGCAACAGAACATGTAAATGATTATGTGGATTATAATTCATGGGGATTTTTTTGTAGGGGATGCATTTTTTTTTTATTAGGTCAAATCAACTCGGACATTTTAAAGTGGATATCACAAACTTTAGCAGCCTTTTAAAACCTTGAATACACCGAGTGATCAAATGAAGATCCTACATCTCTATGGACAGGTGGGGACCTGATCCTAGATCAGCACTCGTACTTTGAGAGGCTGTGTGGATAAGGGTCCTGGACATGCCTTCATTCAGTTGTTAAGTTGTTCATCCCAGAAGCGTTTCTGTTACAATGGCACGACATTGAAGTGTGTGTGTGTGTGTAAGTCACATTGGCTCCCGCCAGCTGGTATGCTACACAACTGGACACATTTAGAACTGATCTGCGTTGTGTGTTAGTGTGCATGAAATGTGTGTGTATATATGATTCAGTATGTGTGTCGGCCGGAGTGGAGAAGGAATTCCAGTGTAGGGTCTGCATAGGGTAACGGAGCACGGGGAGATCCAATCCATGTCCAGACAGTATGGTTGGCTTACTACACTACACTGTCTGTCTGTCTGTCTGTCTGTCTGTCTGTCTGTCTGTCTGTCTGTCTGTCTGTCTGTCTGTCTGTCTGTCTGTCTGTCTGTCTGTCTGTCTGTCCTCCATCTATGATGCAGAGAGAAAGAGAGGGAAGAGACGAGAAGAGAAGAGAGAGAGCTGCTGGTTCAGTTTGCCCGGTGAAGTAGCAACAATAAACAGGCCTTATTTAGGCAGGCTATGGCTGGGGATACAGTGAGGGATCTGGGGATACAGTGAGGGAGATGGGGATACAGTGAGGGAGCTGGGGGTACAGTGAGGGGACTGGGGATACAGTGAGGGAGCTGGGGATACAGTGAGGGAGCTGGGGATACAGTGATGGGGGTTGGAGATACAGTGTTGGTGGCTGGGGATACAGTGATGGGGTTGGGGATAGAGTGAGGGAGGCTGGGGATACAGTGAGGAAGGCTGGGGATACAGTGAGGGAGTCTGGAGATACAGTGAGGAAGGCTGGGGATACAGTGGGGGAGTCTGGAGATACAGTGAGGAAGGCTGGGGATACAGTGAGGGAGTCTGGAGATACAGTGAGGGAGGCTGGGGACACAGTGAGGGAGGCTGGGGATACAGTGAGGAAGGCTGGGGATACAGTGAGGGAGTCTGGAGATACAGTGAGGAAGGCTGGGGATATAGTGATGGGGTTGGGGATAGAGTGATGGGGGCTGGGGATACAGTGAGGGAGGCTGGGGATACAGTGAGGGAGTCTGGAGATACAGTGAGGAAGGCTGGGGATACAGTGATGGGGTTGGGGATAGAGTGATGGGGGCTGGGGATACAGTGATGGGGGCTGGGGATACAGTGAGGGAGGCTGGGGATACAGTGTTGGGGGTTGGGGATACAGTGATGGGGTTGGGGATACAGTGAGGGAGGCTGGAGATACAGTGAGGAAGGCTGGGGATACAGTGAGGGAGGCTGGGGACACAGTGAGGGAGGCTGGGGACACAGTGAGGGAGGCTGGGGACACAGTGAGGGAGGCTGGGGATACAGTGATGGGGGCTGGGGATACAGTGAGGGAGGCTGGGGATACAGTGATGGGGGCTGGGGATACAGTGAGGGAGGCTGGGGATACAGTGATGGGGGCTGGGGATACAGTGAGGGAGGCTGGGGATACAGTAAGGAAGGCTGGGGATACAGTGAGGAAGGCTGGGGATACAGTGAGGGAGGCTGGGGATACAGTGAGGGAGGCTGGGGATACAGTGAGGGAGGCTGGGGATACAGTAATGGGGGTTGGGGATACAGTGATGGGGGCTGGGGATACAGTGATGGGGGCTGGGGATACAGTGAGGGAGGCTGGGATACAGTGATGGGGGCTGGGGATACAGTGATGGGGGCTGGGGATACAGTGAGGGAGGCTGGGGATACAGTGAGGGAGGCTGGGGATACAGTAAGGAAGGCTGGGGATACAGTGAGGAAGGCTGGGGATACAGTGAGGGAGGCTGGGGATACAGTGAGGGAGACTGGGGATACAGTGATGGGGGTTGGGGATACAGTGAGGGAGGCTGGGGATACAGTGAGGGAGGCTGGGGATAGAGTGATGGGGGTTGGGGATACAGTGAGGGAGGCTGGGGATACAGTAAGGAAGGCTGGGGATACAGTGAGGAAGGCTGGGGATACAGTGAGGGAGGCTGGGGATACAGTGAGGGAGACTGGGGATACAGTGATGGGTGTTGGGGATATAGTGAGGGAGACTGGGGATACAGTGAGGGAGGCTGGGGATAGAGTGATGGAGGCTGGGGATACAGTTAGGGAGTCTGGAGACAGGGTGTGTGGGGTAGGTTGTGTTTAACTGACAGCTGTGGCGTGCTCTCCATCAACCTAACCAGCCTCACAATAACATGTCCTATGCTTTTAAATGAATGAAGCGGGGGAGAATAGACCTAAAGCCTTTATCTCTCCTCTCCTCTCCTCTCCTCTCCTCTCCTCTCCTCTCCTCTCCTCTCCTCTCCTCTCCTCTGTTGGTATCGCTCTAGACTTTGAGAGAGTAGGGGAGAGTAGCTGAAGTTACAGAGCTTCTGCTTTGGTTTAAAGCCACATCTCCACTCGAACACCCACACACAGTGCTGGAGCTGTTTAGAGTGAAAACATTTGTGGGGTTAACAGGGAAAGTCAGGGCAACATTTCTTTCAGCGTGAGCAGAAAAATACGAGCAGGCTGTGCTGTTATTCTGCAGTCTTCTGGCACTGCTTTGTTTGGGGAAAAAACACCCCACACTTCAAATGGCCTGAGACAGATCCTGCGAGCAGCGTGAACCAGAGGAGGGGAGGAGAGAAGGACGGGTTAGTGTGTGGGTGTGTGCACTCTCACTCCCCGGCACGTCATCGTTGACCCCCATGATTATAAGGTCAGGGAGCAGGGCAGTGTGTGTGTGTGTCTGTGTGTTTTCGGACCACATGGGTGGCCCGCTTAAAGGGATAGATCACCCACAGTAAAAAGCTACCTCCTTTAAAGGGATACTTCAGGGTTTTTGCAATTTCTATGTGTCTGCGTGCAGTTTGAATGAAGTTGCTAACTTGCGTTAGCGCAATTGCTAATTAGCCTTAAAGCTAATGACTGGAAGTCTATAGTAATTGCTAGCATGCTAGTAGATACCATAGACCAGGGTTTCCCAAAGTCGGTTCTAACCTCCCCGGGGTGCATATTTTGTTTTTTTTGCCCTAGCACTCACTACACAGCTGATTAAAATAATCAACTAATCAAGCTTAGGGGAAAAAAACGAAACGTGCAGTCATTGCCAAAACCCTGAAGTATCCCTTGAATGGCTACCTAGACAGTAGTCTGCAGATGTAACATATTCAGTGTTCCAATATGCTTAGCACTTAGTAATAGGAACTCTGGCTCACCTCTGCTTTTCTCGTCCTATAGAAAGGTAGGAATGACTAATGTTCTCATTTGTGTGCCCACACAAACACGCACGCATACACGCACACACGCACACACACACACACACACACACACACACACACACACACACACACACACACACACACACACACACACACACACACACACACACACACACACACACACACACACACACACAACAATGTGTCCGTTTTAATCCCCCCCCCCCCATCAGCCTTGTAAATGTCTGGAGAGCCCAGTTAAACTAGCTGTAGGAGATTACAAAAGCCAGAAGACTTTCCAGCTCTCTCTCTCACCCCTCATCCCTCTCCTTCCCCCCATCTCTGCCCTTCACCACTCTCTCCTGCCCTTGAGTTTCCTCTAAGACCGTCAACTACAGCAGGATTGAAGTGTGTGTGTGTGTGTGTGTGTGTGTGTGTGTGTGTGTGTGTGTGTGTGTGTGTGTGTGTGTGTGTGTGTGTGTGTGTGTGTGTGTGTGTGTGTGTGTGTGTGTGTGTGTGTGTGAGAGAGACAGGAAGAGAGAGGAGGAGAGGAGGTATACTGTTGTAACAAGGCATGAGGCAAGACTTGAAAAGAAAAAGGAGGGAATGGTGGAGGAAGAGTAGAAAGGGGGTGGAGGAAGAGTAGAAAGGGGGTGGAGGAAGAGTAGAAAGGGGATGGAGGAGTTGAAAATTGATGGAGGGAAAAGCGGCCTTTTACGGATGAGTGGTGTTTCAGGTAGTTTCCTGTGTGACATACAGGCTCTGCTGACGCCAAGACGCCACACCGAGAGCGAGAGAGAGAGAGAGAGAGAGAGAGAGAGAGAGAGAGAGAGAGAGAGAGAGAGAGAGAGAGAGAGAGAGAGAGAGAGAGAGAGAGAATGAGTCTGCATGAGTGTGTGTGTGTCTATGTCCCACTCACCTGACGATGAAGTCAAACTCGGAGCCTGCTAGCATGAGGACTCCTAGTAGAGTAGAGAAGGCTCCGTCCAAAACCGGAGCAAACATGTGTTCTAACGCCAGCACTGCCCGCCTGTTACGGTCCCCTATCGCTGTGAGGAATGCCTGAAACACACACACACACACACACTTTACTCAGACAAACAATCTTGTCATTTGTAAAAGCACAATCCACTTTCTGCATGTGTGTGTGTGTGTGTGTGTGTGTGTGTGTGTGTGTGTGTGTGTGTGTGTGTGTGTGTGTG
This sequence comes from Salvelinus alpinus, assembly GCF_045679555.1. NCBI lineage: Eukaryota > Metazoa > Chordata > Actinopteri > Salmoniformes > Salmonidae > Salvelinus > Salvelinus alpinus. The sequence goes on from NC_092090.1 coordinate 63,957,803, forward strand.
TGTGTGTGTGTGTGTGTGTGTGTGTGTACGTGTGTGTGTGTGTGTGTGTGTGTGTGTGCGTGTGTGTGCGTGTGTGTGTGTGCGTGTACTCACCAGAGCCACATGGACAGTAAACTCTACTCCGATGCCCACCGAGGCGATGAGGATGACCACAGGAACAGCACTGAGCTTGATCCCTATCAGCCCCATCATACCAAACAGCTCCACGGTCATCAGAGACAGGACCAGGACCTGAAACAGACAGACCGCAACACCATTAATAACCATTAGTGACCATGTACAGTTTTAACCCAGAGATCGACCCCAGCATGAACCCAAACAGCTCCACGGTCATCAGAGACAGGGCCAGGATACAGAGAGTCAGGACCCTCAACATGACCGTTAATGACTGTTCTATTCTATGGTGAGAATAAACAGGAACCCGCCCATCAAGCATGAACTGGTACAGAAAGTACTGAGAGAGACTTAAGTTGAATGTGTGTGGGTGCGTGTGCGTGTGTGTGCGTGCGTGCGTGCGTGTAGGTGAGTGTATGTTTTTGGTTTTACTATCCTTGTCGGGACCAGAAGCCCTCACAAGGACAGTAAAACAAGGACAATTCTGACAATTGGGGACATTTCGCCGGTCCCCAAAAGGAAAAAAGCTATTATAGGCATAGGAGTTAGGTTAAGGGTTAGGGTTACAAAAAGGGTTAAAATTAGGGGTTAGGGTTAGGGTTACAATTAGGTTTAGAATTAGGGGTTAGGTTTAGGGTTAGGGTTACAATTAGGGTTAGAATTAGGGGTTAGGTTAGGGTTACAATTAGTGTTAGAATTAAGGGTTGGGTTTAGGGTTAGGGTTACAATTAGGGTTAGAATTAGGGGTTAGGTTAAAGGTTAGAATTAGGGGTTAGGTTTAGGGTTAGGGTTACAATTAGGGTTAGAATTAGGGGTTAGGTTAAAGGTTAGGGGTTTGAGTTTAAGGTTAGGGTTAGGTTAAGGGTTAGGTTTAGGGGTTAGGGAAAATAGGATTTTCAATGAGAATCAATTGTTTGGTCCCCATAAGGAGAATAAAACAAACGTGTGCGTGCATGTGAGCTTGTGTGTGTGTGTGTGTGTGTGTGTGTGTGTGTGTGTGTGTGTGTGTGTGTGTGTGTGTGTGTGTGTGTGTGTGTGTGTGTGTGTGTGTGTGTGTGTGTGTGTGTGTGTGTGTGTGTGCAGTGCTCTGTAGATTTGTGATGTGCTATTATCAGTTGACAGGTCTCAGGTTACAGGGGGGCCCCAGCCCTTTGAAGATGGCTATGGTGGGTGGAGGATGGAACGCCTGTGTGTGTGTGTGTGTGTGTGTGTGTGTGTGTGTGTGTGTGTGTGTGTGTGTGTGTGTGTGTGTGTGTGTGTGTGTGTGTGTGTGTGTGTGTGTGTGTGTGTGTGTGTGTGTGCGTGTGCGTGTGTGTGGCCTTGGGGTAAGGAGGGGGGTGTACGGTAGGATACTAGTGGCCTGGTCTGGACAAAGCAAATGGTTCAACTTGAAGCCGTGCCATAACTAGTCCTTTCATCTGTCTTGTAAAGCCAGAGGATGAACACGAGGTCCCCTCGCCCTGCTTTAGAGGGCGCAGGTAGCCCAAACACTGCCTGTCGTAAAAACACAACCCGTGGAGAGACAGACCAGGGCTGTGTGAGTGTGTGTTTATATGTGTTTATATGTGTGAGTGTATGTGTTTCTATGTGTTTCTATGTGTGTTTATATGTGTGAGTGTATGTGTTTATATGTGTTTCTATGTGTGTTTATATGTGTGAGTGTATGTGTTTATATGTGTTTCTATGTGTTTATATGTGTGTTTATATGTGTTTATATGTGTGAGTGTATGTGTTTATATGTGTGAGTTTATGTGTTTATATGTGTGAGTGTATGTGTTTATATGTGTGAGTTTATGTGTTTATATGTGTGAGTTTATGTGTTTATATGTGTGAGTGTATGTGTTTATATGTGTGAGTGTATGTGTTTATATGTGTGTTTATATGTGTTTATATGTGTGTTTATATGTGTTTATATGTGTGAGTGTATGTGTTTATATGTGTTTATATGTGTATTTATATGTGTTTATATGTGTGAGTGTATGTGTTTATATGTGTTTATATGTGTGTTTATTTGTGTGTTTATATGTGTGTTTATATGTGTTTATATGTGTGAGTTTACGTGTTTATATGTGTTTATATGTGTGAGTGTATGTGTTTATATGTGTGAGTGTATGTGTTTATATGTGTTTATATGTGTGAGAGTATGTGAGAGTATGTGAGAGTATGTGAGAGTATGTGAGAGTATGTGTGTATCCTTGGAACCTCCTACATTACATGGAAAAAGGGGTGTTTTTTGGTAGGAGTGGGGGTTGCCTCGGTAACTTGTGTCCTATCCCCATTTATTTGAAGTCAGTGTCTGGGAGAGACAGAGTAGACTAAACAGCACAAGATAAACACTGGGTCAAGACTGGGCTAAGCACACAGCAGCCTGATCTCCTCCACTCCCCATCTCTCCACTCCTCTCTTCAGCTCCCCCTTTCTCCTCTCCTCCCTTCTCTCTCCTCCACTCCTCTCTGCCCTCCTGTCTCTCCTCTCCACACTCCTACAGCCGCACAGTGCACGGGAGTGAAGTTTTTTAAACGGATGGATTGGAACGTACTGTATTAAGAGATTGTTTGGAGAGTACCTTTCCATCTTTTAGCTCGCTTTTAGAGGACTTTAATCTTACAGGCTGATGAAATTGACTTCATTTCAAACATACTGATGTATAATATCAACACAAATGCTGCCAATACATCCAATGCAAGAAGAATGCAGGTTTCGAATGTGTATTGTGTGTGCCTGCGTGCGTGCAGTGTGTGTATCGCTGTGTCTGTGTGTGTGTGTGTGTGTGTACTCACGATGATGCCGGCGGTCCAGGGGTTGAGCAGGAAGAGGGCACAGACGAGGAAGGTGCAGGCTAGCACCACGCTGATGGAGAGCAGCAGCCAGTGTCTGAGGCCTACGTACTGCTCCCAGAAGAGGAAGGGGTAGCCGTTGGGGTAGCTGGGCAGGCCCTGGCGGCTGTAGTTACTGCAGATGGCCCGCACCGACTCGATGGCCTCCACAAACTGGGGGGTCTCGCGGAGCCCGTTGAGGTAGAAGGGAAACTGTGCGTATTCGATGGGCTCGGCGGCAGGAACTAGACAGAGATAGAGAAGTGTGTTGGGGGGGGTTAGGGTGGAAGTATGATACAGTTCAAACAAGTGCACTATGCTACAGCTCACTTCGACCTCTGTATAGAAATTAATTGGGACTGGCTGGTGGGCAGAGCTGGAGCTTGGTCCCATGAGCCTTGGTGGGGGACTGGCATGGTGTGTGTGTGTGTGCGTGTGCGTGTGCGTGTGTGTGTGTGTGCGTGTGCGTGTGTGTGCGTGTGTGCGTGTGTGCGTGTGTGCGTGTGTGTGTGTGTGTGTGTGTGTGTGTGTGTGTGGGTGGGAGGGAGGGAGGGAGAAGGGCTGGTAGGAACAGGGCTCCATTCTCTCCAGTCTCAGCCTAATGATAGGCTATCAGCCCCAGACACACAGCAGAGTGTCAGGCCTGACGTTGATCCGCTGTAATTACAATGTTTGAATCACCACCATTACCCCACCCTCTCTCTCACACCCACACACACACACACACAGTCGCACTCAAACATGTACACACACACACACTCGTACCTGTCTGTCAAACAGGGAAAGCCTACACAGCTATGCAGTTAACTATGACACACACCAAATTTGATTTGCAGTGACTACTGCAACACTGCCAAAACACATGTTCTAGAAAGGTTCAGACTCACGTCAATTTCTTTGTTTGTTTTACCGTTATTTAACCAGGCAAGTCAGTTAAGCACAAATTCTTATTTACAATGGCGGCCTACCCCGGCCAAACCCTAACCCGGACGCTGGGCCAATTGTGCGCCGCCCTATGGGACTCCCAATCACGTTGTCTGTAGTGATGCCTCTAGCACTGAGATGCAGTGCCTTAGACCGCTGGGCCACTCGGGAGCCCCATACCCAACTACAATATCCTTTCCAGATTGTTTTACATTGTATTTTTCCCCGAAAACTTACGTTTGATCGAAAACATCCCAAAAATGAGAACCGTAAAGACTCTCTGTGGTGTGTGTGTGTTCCAGTGGCTGGAGGGTTAGACAGCACCACTTGCTAACATGGTTTGGCCTATTATAATCTCCACTATAAATTTCCATTAGGACTGGGAGTTGGAGCTCTGCCAACGTAGCTCTGCTCCAGGGGTTTCCTGCACAGCCAAGCTTTCTAAGCTGCTTAGCCAATCACATTTACACTCACTGCTTGTTATCCAATCACATCTCCTCCCTGTAATGCACTTCCTGCTTGTTATCCAATCGTCTATCCCACCCAAGCCTTTGCTTGTTAACCAATCCTATTTCTCTTCTGCACAGCATTTTTCTCTCTGTGTTTCTGTGTGTGTGTGTGTGTGTGTGTGTGTGTGTGTGTGTGTGTGTGTGTGTGTGTGTGTGTGTGTGTGTGTGTGTGTGTGTGTGTGTGTGTGTGTGTGTGTGTGTGTGTGTGTGTGGTAAGGAAATGAGAACATGGTTTAGGCAGTGCTGGGGTCACTGAGTTTTAAGAGAGTGTGTGTGTGTGTGTGTGTGTGTGTGTGTGTGTGTGTGTGTGTGTGTGTGTGTGTGTGTGTGTGTGTGTGTGTGTGTGTGTGTGTGTGTGTGCATGTATGTGTGTAATGCTTAGGGGCCTGTGGTGGTAAGAGTTATCGCATTCACCACAGGCACCATTAGAGTACCACAGCGTGCTATTCCCTGCCCCTCAGCACTGCAAACCGAGCCAACACACACACACACACACACACACACACACACACACACACACACACACACACACACACACACACACACACACACACACACACACACACACACACACACAGTATACTGTAAACCAGAGATCATCAACTAGATTCAGCCACGGGACGATTTTTCTTTGAGCAGATGGTCGGGGGGCCGCAACATAATTACTAATAATTTGTGTACGGCAAATTGACCGCAAGAAGCCCAAACAGATATAATGTTTGACTAAAACATGTATAACTTCAAACCTTGTTTACATTTGTATATGATCACGTGTCTCTTTGTTTTGCGTGGGTATCGGCCTACATGGGAACAGATTTCTTCAACCAAAACCTATTGGAGCTGATTTCCTGTTTTTCATATTTTCAACAAAAAAAAAACGTCTTTTAGGTCCAACGATGAAAACTCCCCCCATAAATTGCTTCGAAAACTTGGGAGGCCAAATAAAACACAGTTGGGGAACCCTGCTGTAAACAGTACAACGACCTCAGTTACAACCAGAAAGAAGAGAACAGTCAGTAACTGCAGAGATGGTATAAGAGACAGGTATTCTAACATAACCGCAGCTCAAATGAAATAAAGGCGTACGGAGTGGTTGAGCAGAAGAGGTCAAATGGAACGCTCAAGGAGAAATTGCCCACAGAATAGTTAGGCCACAAAACATAACAAGTAGTGTATAAATGCCTTTAGAGGTACAAATCTAGCATCAACAAGAGAAGTAGCTCCTGCACACTTCTTACATTCTGTCCCAATCGGTTTTAATTGAATTGCCAAATCAGTAGGCCAGAGTGTCAAAGAAGTATTGAGAGCGAAAAAGTGTATGTCTCATATGATTGGCCGGTGAGAGGCCTTTGTGATAGTGAAGTGTGCTGTGGATTGGTCACTCACTGCTGAGGCGTGTCTCGGGCATGGAGTCTGTGCGGTCGTGGAGCCACTCCGGGGGGTGTGGCCGTATGTTGGCCTGCGAGGCTGCGTACGCCACCGGGTCGTTGCTGACCCACGCCGTCAGGTAGATGTAAAACGCCCCCGTGTTGATGATGCCATCCGCATCCACCAAGCGCTGCCTCGTCAGCTAGAGGGGGAGACAAGGAGACAATAGTTCATATTTTGAAAAGAAGGATAGAGGGAGAGGGAAAGAGAGGGGGTGGGAGGACAAGGGAGAAAGAAAGAGAGGAGGTGAGGGATAGTGTGTGTGATATTGATGGTTACAGATATCAAATCTTAATTTGAGCCAGTTTGCTACAGCAGGAATGTGAATTATTATGTGGATAATCATTTATGGACATTTTTTGTAGGGGCTGGTACAGTTTTCATTAGGGCAAATCAAGTCTGACATTTTAAAGTGGAAATTACAAACTTTAGAAGCCTTTATGAAACGTGAATACACTTCCTGCGGTGCAGGAAAATTCTCAGCAACAAAATAGTGACCAAATTAAGATCCTACATCTATAGAAATGGACGGGCATTGTAGAAACGATGTTGACCCAAAACTTTGTCTATATGAACAGGCCGCAGAAATCCTGTTTATAACCGTGCATGAGCATGAGAAAACGGACCAGCTTTAAAAAAAATAAGCGAAAACTATTTCTCCCTCTATCCAACCCAAAGAAAAGTAAACAGTCAAACACTGGTGCCTTCTGAAATTTCCCGTACTTCTCGGTGAACTTCCCAGAATTATTAGGCCTACATGGAAAATGGAAATGTCAAATCAGCTTTCAGGCGGTCAGATGTGCTAGTCTCCTGAGGAAAAAAAAGCATGCAGGTAATGTGTTGGGATCAGCCTTCCTCTCCAACAGAATTAGCCAGGAAAGGCTAGCTCACACAGACCTGATACAGCGTGCTACCTCCTAGTCCCCTGAGAGCTAACTAGCTTCCCTCTCTACTTTTTCTCACATTGCTAACTAATTTTCCTATACAGAACTAGCTGGTTACCTCACCTCCACAACAGGGCTGGCTAATAGCTACCCTCCCTTCCAGGTCTATAGCTTGGCTCGCTCCCATGTGAGACCAGGAGGCCTTAGTAGCTAGCTCCTGAAAGTAACAGCCATTACTGCACACCACTTCATCACATCCAACTAGCGAGCTCATTTCTCTTACAACTAACTCTATTCACAAATGGAAGAAGCTAGCTAGCTTCCCCCAGCGCTAACTAGCCTAGCGCTAGCGTCCCCCCTCTCAGGACTCTCTGAGGGCCTCCGGGGGGGGGGGGGGGGGGGGGGCGTAGCTAGCTACCTCCATTTCTGCACGCCGCTCTATGCCACTCGCCCTTCTCAGTACAATAAATCCCCCGTTCACAGAGGCAGTGTTAGGGGAGAGGGGGATGAGGGGGAGTCCTGGGGGTAGGTAGGGGGGAGGTGTGGAGGGAAAAATTGCTTGAGTTAGTTAGCGTAACAATAAAAAAATTGGCTGGGGTCCCTGTGTGCGTCTGTGTGCAGTTAACCTCGCTGTTAACACTGAAGGAAATGCCACCCAGCAAATGGAGTAGAGCTATAAAAATAACACAGCATCTGTACAAATGTTGCTCGTGCTTGCTTCTCCTGACCCCTACGGATACCCAGAATGCCCTGCACCACAGTCGGATCCGGACCGAGAAGAAAAGGGCTCTTGATAGCAGTAGCAAAGGCAGCCTCTCTCTCTCTCTCCCACTTTCCCTTGCTTGCTCCCTTTCCCTCTCCTTTCCAACCTCATGTCCCTCTCTCTCTCTTTCTCTCACCCTTTTGCCTCTCTTTTTCTTCCCTATCCCTCTCTTTCACTCATTCTCTCTCTCCTTTGTTCTCTCCACCTCTCTCTCTCTCTCTCTTTGCCTCCCTGTCTTTCTCTCCACCTCTCTCTCTCTCTCTCTTTGCCTCCCTGTCTTTCTCTCCACCCCTCTCTCTCTCTCTCTTTGCCTCCCTGTCTTTCTCTCCACCTCTTTGTCTCTCTCTCCACCTCTTTGTCTCTCTCTCTCTCTCTCTCTCTCTCTCTCTCTCTCTCTCTCTCTCTCTCTCTCTCTCTCTCTCTCTCTCTCTCTCTCTCTCTCTCTCTCTCTCTCTCTCTCTCAGAAACACACACATTGCCAACTTTCATATAATTCCCTTGGCCATAAGGAACGAATGGCCGTCCAGTGCTGGGAGAAATGTTAGCAGAAAGACATCAAAGCGAAAATGCCTCCCCAGAAAGCTGTGGTGTGGCATATCAAAATAAAACATCTAGCTTTGCAATTTGCCAGGGTTGGAAAATATCTGTTCTTAATTTGACATGGAAAAAAATACAGCTACTACTGTACAGTATATGCGTGCACACTTTGACCAAAAAAATTTACTCTCTCTCTCTCTCTCTCTCTCACACGCACGCACGCACACACGCACACACACACAGTGTTGACTCAAAGAGATCACGTGCTTCAGCTCCTCTCCACTCATTGAAAGGGGACACGGCAGCAGAGCACAGAGAAAATAAGAAGAGGGAGGGAAGAGAGAGAGAGAGGGAGAGAGAGAAGAGCGCCGGAGAGAGGGGAAAATAGAACTTTGAAAGAGAGAGAAAACGGTGAGAGAGAGGGAGAGAAAACCTAGAAAGAGAGAGGGAGGGAGAGGAAGAGTCAGAAGAGTGAGAGAGAGACGGGGAGAGAGAGAGAGTTGAATTCCAAAGGTCTGTCTTGCATTAAGCAGCAGGATACGCAACCACTGTATGTCTTCAAGCTGTCACGGGAAGCCCATGGAGCACGGCTGGCGGCCCATCGCCCTGCAGCCAGCTCTGCTTCCCTCACAGGCACAGGAAGTGACATCATAGGGCCGCCCGCACACCATCAGGCCTCCCAGGCCCGGGCTGTTTCGTGATATCTATGCTAGTGGTTTACCAACAACCAACTAAAGGCAAAAACCCATCCAACTAACAGAACAACATCTGTAGCAGACCCACCATTGCGTCGCTGTCTGGTGAAAACCGTGTAACTCCATTTCTGCCCACATGTTTATTTTTTATTTATTGAAAGCAGTAACTCCTGTCAATGTACTCTGAACATTTCATGATTCAAGAAGCAAGAAAATGTATTCAAAATAGCTTCTGACGTTTCATAATTGTATGTTGATTAATGGTCATTTTTTTCAATTTCCTGAGAAGTTTCTGTTTTTGGAGATTTACATCAGACAGCGACGATTTGGGAGATACTGCTAGGCTACACTATTAGCCAGATAGTGGAGGACTCACCAACACACACACACATACCTTCAGACTCCAGGGGGCATGATATTGCCATCTATCTTCCTCTGTCTGGCGGCTTACTATCACACCTAGCCTTAACTAGAAACACCGTGAAAGTGTTCAACTGTGTTATCTGATGCAAACGGGAACACAGACACATGCACACACACCATGGTTAGAGTTGGGTATCTCTAGCCTGTAGCTAGCAGCAAATGGGACAAACGGTTTGAATGAAGAGTTAATAGCTTTTTCAGAGACGGGTTGCAGCCCCGGCGAGGGCTTTAAATTCCTGGGCTTGGTAAAGTCATCAGAGAGAGAGAGAGAGAGAGAGAGAGAGAGAGGCCTGTTTATAAGCCAGGTGTGGCTTTCCTAGGCCCAGCCACAGACCTCTACTCACACGTACACCCACAAAAGGACAAAATGGGCTCTGTGTCACTCAGTATCCCGTTCTCCAAGGCTTCATTAAATCCAATGTTGTACAATCCTACTGTACCACTGCTACATTCCAGGACAAGAGATGAGAAGGACAGGATAAGAAGGCTACTGCATTTACATTTACATTTAAGTCATTTAGCAGACACTCTTATCCAGAGCGACTTACAAATTGGAAAGTTCATACATATTCATCCTGGTCCCCCCGTGGGGAATGAACCCACAACCCTGGCGTTGCAAGCGCCATGCTCTACCAACTGAGCCACACGGAGCCACACTGAGCATCATCAAGCATTCAAATAGTTCTGCTTAAGTCAGATAGTGTACTCCTCAATGCCTTTTATGCTCGCTTCGAGGCAAGCAAAACTAAAGCATGCACGAGAGCACCAGTTGTTCTGGATGACTGTGTGATAACGCTCACGGTAGTCGATGTGAACAAAACCTTTAAACAGGTCAACAAAGCCGCTGGGCCAGACGGATTACCAGGATGTGTACTCAAAGCATGCGCGGACCAACTGTCAAGTGTCTTCACTGACATTTTCAACCTCTCTCTGACCGAGTCTGTAATACCTACATGTTTCAAGCAGACCACCATAGTCCCTGTGTCCGTCCAAGGAAGCGAAGGTAACCTGCATAAATGATTACCGCCCCGTGGCACTCACGTCGGTAGCCATGAAGTGCTTGTGAAAGGCTGGTCATGGCTGACATCAACAGCATCCTCTCGGACACCCTAGACCCACTCTGTATATAGTCTCGTTATTGTTATTCTTATTATATTACTTTTTATTATTACTATTTATTTTAGTCTACTTGGTAAATATTTTCTTAACTCTTCATGAACTGCACTTTTGGTTTAGGGCTTGTAAGTAAGCATTTCACGGTAAAGTCTACACTTGTTGTATTCGGCGCATGTGACAAATAAAGTTTGATTTGATTTGAGATAGGGTCATAGGCAGAGTTTGACGGGCTTGCTTTGTAGTAATCAACAAATAATCACCTGGTTAAAGTGGGCGACTTACGATCCCACACCCAGCTGGTTTAGATAAAGGAGTGTTGATCATACTGTACACCCACCTAGTTGAAGTGAATGGGTTTTGATCGAAAAACTCGTTTTTTAAAATAAATGGGTTGGAGACAAGTCACGTGGTTGAAGTGAATGGGTTTAGCCTGGTTTTAATAAGTGGGTTTCACCTGGTTGAAGTGAATAGGGTTTTGCCTGGTATTAGCCCTTGACACTTGTACCCGCATACGAGTTGAAATTGGCAGATTTGGACACTGATAAGCGCCTAAATTGGAACGCAGTGGCTGTACAGTAACATGCTATACATGACGTCAGAGCTCTGGCTCGGCGCGTCACAACGCTGTATGGGTTTTGACTGACAGCCGTTCTGAGCTTGAGCACCACGCGCGACGAGAAGCTCCCCACATCCCTCCAGCTAATTGGGCAACTTAAAAAAAAAATATATTTTTTTGTTGTTGTCTGAGTGAGGGAAATGCTGGAAATTACGAGGACTAGAGACGTTGAGGATTATAATAAACCCCTGTCCAAACGTGCACTTCACATTTCTATATCATAGAAATCATGTAATATACAGTGTCAGTGTTTATGATCACTATGTTTGATGTACAGTTACTAGATGATATGGCATTATACCCTGGGTTGTCCAGAACAGAATGAGCCTGTTTGTTGTATTGTGAAGAAAATTTGGCGCGGACCACACACCTAAATTAACTCATGACTCCATTCCATGGGCCCCAAAATGACGATCTGCTTCTCTGAATTGCCTTGTGAAAGCCTAGAACTGTAAGATCGTATTTGACAATTTAGCTCGTCATGTTGGCAATAGAACAAGCTTTCAAATGATTCCCATTTGATCCAGATTGCGATTTATAATGGACCGTTTTTGGATTGCGTAAACAACAACAGTAATCGTGTAAAGGCGGGGATGCAGGGCCGTGTTCCAAACCAAACAACTACAAGTGTGCTTGCTCTAGTTCCTCAACGGCACAGCTAGGAGAGGTCAAAAAAGCTCTTTGTAGTTGAAGACTTTTCTTTGAGTCATAAAAGTGCATGGAAATGACTTAGGAACTGTGCACACTTTGGAGAGGTGTGTGGTCACTTTGAAACACCAGTTAGTCCTCTCACTTAAAGCCTTGTCATTTTTTTGTCTTATGTTGCACCTACCCCATATTTTCCAAGAATATTCTTATCATGTTACTGAATGTATCCAGAGTATTTCTAGATTTCGGTATCAACAAATGTGGCAAAAAGGACAGTAAATGTAAAATGAACATAAAATCAACAGTTTAATGTTTGGATTCAGTCTTGTGTCAGGTGAACTGTTGTCTTCTCATTTTACGTCTAATAATTTCCAGATAATCTCCAAACTGGTCCATTTTAATTGCTACCATCGTTCTGCATATGATTTTCATATTTTTTCAATAAAAAACATTTCAATTTAGCCCTATCCATATAGGCCATTTCCATCGACTATAAAGGGTTATTAATAGCTGAGTCTCACCTGGTTGAAGTGAATGGGTTTAGCCTGGTATTATTAAGTGGGTCTCACCTGGTTGAAGTGAATGGGTTTAGCCTGGTATTATTAAGCGGGTCTCACCTGGTTGAAGTGAATGGGTTTAGCCTGGTATTATTAAGTGACTCTCACCTGGTTGAAGTGAATGGGTTGAGCCTGGTATTATTAAGCGGGTCTCACCTGGTTGAAGTGAATGGGTTGAGCCTGGTATTATTAAGTGACTCTCACCTGGTTGAAGTGAATGGGTTTAGCCTGGTATTATTAAGCAGGTCTCACCTGGTTGAAGTGAATGGGTTGAGCCTGGTATTATTAAGCGGGTCTCACCTGGTTGAAGTGAATGGGTTGAGCCTGGTATTATTAAGCGGGTCTCACCTGGTTGAAGTGAATGTGTTTAGCCTGGTATTATTAAGCGGGTCTCACCTGGTTGAAGTGAATGGGTTGAGCCTGGTATTATCAAGCGGGTCTCACCTGGTTGAAGTGAATGGGTTGAGCCTGGTATTATTAAGCGGGTCTCACCTGGTTGAAGTGAATGTGTTTAGCCTGGTATTATTAAGCGGGTCTCACCTGGTTGAAGTGAATGGGTTGAGCCTGGTATTATTAAGCGGGTCTCACCTGGTTGAAGTGAATGGGTTGAGCCTGGTATTATTAAGCGGGTCTCACCTGGTTGAAGTGAATGTGTTTAGCCTGGTATTATTAAGCGGGTCTCACCTGGTTGAAGTGAATGGGTTGAGCCTGGTATTATTAAGCGGGTCTCACCTGGTTGAAGTGAATGGGTTTAGCCTGGTATTATTAAGCAGGTCTCACCTGGTTGAAGTGAATGGGTTCAGCCTGGTATTATTAAGCGGGTCTCACCTGGTTGAAGTGAATGGGTTCAGCCTGGTATTATTAAGCGGGTCTCACCTGGTTGAAATGAATGGGTTGAGCCTGGTATTATTAAGCGGGTCTCACCTGGTTGAAGTGAATGGGTTTAGCCTGGTATTATTAAGCGGGTCTCACCTGGTTGAAGTGAATGGGTTGAGCCTGGTATTATTAAGCGGGTCTCACCTGGTTGAAGTGAATGGGTTTAGCCTGGTATTATTAAGCGGGTCTCACCTGGTTGAAGTGAATGGGTTGAGCCTGGTATTATTAAGCGGGTCTCACCTGGTTGAAGTGAATGGGTTTAGCCTGGTATTATTAAGCAGGTCTCACCTGGTTGAAGAGAATGGGTTGAGCCTGGTATTATTAAGCGGGTCTCACCTGGTTGAAGTGAATGGGTTTAGCCTGGTATTATTAAGCGGGTCTCACCTGGTTGAAGTGAATGGGTTTAGCCTGGTATTATTAAGCGGGTCTCACCTGGTTGAAGTGAATGGGTTTAGCCTGGTATTATTAAGTGACTCTCACCTGGTTGAAGTGAATGGGTTTAGCCTGGTATTATTAAGCGGGTCTCACCTGGTTGAAGTGAATGGGTTGAGCCTGGTATTATTAAGCGGGTCTCACCTGGTTGAAGTGAATGGGTTCAGCCTGGTATTATTAAGCGGGTCTCACCTGGTTGAAGTGAATGGGTTTAGCCTGGTATTATTAAGCGGGTCTCACCTGGTTGAAGTGAATGGGTTGAGCCTGGTATTATTAAGCGGGTCTCACCTGGTTGAAGTGAATGGGTTTAGCCTGGTATTATTAAGCGGGTCTCACCTGGTTGAAGTGAATGGGTTTAGCCTGGTATTATTAAGCGGGTCTCACCTGGTTGAAGTGAATGGGTTTAGCCTGGTATTATTAAGCGGGTCTCACCTGGTTAAAGTGAATGGGTTTAGCCTGGTATTATTAAGCGGGTCTCACCTGGTTGAAGTGAATGGGTTTAGCCTGGTATTATTAAGTGACTCTCACCTGGTTGAAGTGAATGGGTTTAGCCTGGTATTATTAAGCGGGTCTCACCTGGTTGAAGTGAATGGGTTGAGCCTGGTATTATTAAGCGGGTCTCACCTGGTTGAAGTGAATGGGTTGAGCCTGGTATTATTAAGCGGGTCTCACCTGGTTGAAGTGAATGTGTTTAGCCTGGTATTATTAAGCGGGTCTCACCTGGTTGAAGTGAATGGGTTGAGCCTGGTATTATTAAGCGGGTCTCACCTGGTTGAAGTGAATGTGTTTAGCCTGGTATTATTAAGCGGGTCTCACCTGGTTGAAGTGAATGTGTTTAGCCTGGTATTATTAAGCGGGTCTCACCTGGTTGAAGTGAATGGGTTGAGCCTGGTATTATTAAGCGGGTCTCACCTGGTTGAAGTGAATGGGTTTAGCCTGGTATTATTAAGCAGGTCTCACCTGGTTGAAGTGAATGGGTTCAGCCTGGTATTATTAAGCGGGTCTCACCTGGTTGAAGTGAATGGGTTCAGCCTGGTATTATTAAGCGGGTCTCACCTGGTTGAAATGAATGGGTTGAGCCTGGTATTATTAAGCGGGTCTCACCTGGTTGAAGTGAATGGGTTTAGCCTGGTATTATTAAGCGGGTCTCACCTGGTTGAAGTGAATGGGTTGAGCCTGGTATTATTAAGCGGGTCTCACCTGGTTGAAGTGAATGGGTTTAGCCTGGTATTATTAAGCGGGTCTCACCTGGTTGAAGTGAATGGGTTGAGCCTGGTATTATTAAGCGGGTCTCACCTGGTTGAAGTGAATGGGTTTAGCCTGGTATTATTAAGCAGGTCTCACCTGGTTGAAGTGAATGGGTTGAGCCTGGTATTATTAAGCGGGTCTCACCTGGTTGAAGTGAATGGGTTTAGCCTGGTATTATTAAGCGGGTCTCACCTGGTTGAAGTGAATGGGTTTAGCCTGGTATTATTAAGCGGGTCTCACCTGGTTGAAGTGAATGGGTTTAGCCTGGTATTATTAAGTGACTCTCACCTGGTTGAAGTGAATGGGTTTAGCCTGGTATTATTAAGCGGGTCTCACCTGGTTGAAGTGAATGGGTTGAGCCTGGTATTATTAAGCAGGTCTCACCTGGTTGAAGTGAATGGGTTGAGCCTGGTATTATTAAGCGGGTCTCACCTGGTTGAAGTGAATGGGTTTAGCCTGGTATTATTAAGCGGGTCTCACCTGGTTGAAGTGAATGGGTTTAGCCTGGTATTATTAAGTGACTCTCACCTGGTTGAAGTGAATGGGTTTAGCCTGGTATTATTAAGCGGGTCTCACCTGGTTGAAGTGAATGGGTTGAGCCTGGTATTATTAAGCGGGTCTCACCTGGTTGAAGTGAATGGGTTCAGCCTGGTATTATTAAGCGGGTCTCACCTGGTTGAAGTGAATGGGTTTAGCCTGGTATTATTAAGCGGGTCTCACCTGGTTGAAGTGAATGGGTTGAGCCTGGTATTATTAAGCGGGTCTCACCTGGTTGAAGTGAATGGGTTTAGCCTGGTATTATTAAGCGGGTCTCACCTGGTTGAAGTGAATGGGTTTAGCCTGGTATTATTAAGCGGGTCTCACCTGGTTGAAGTGAATGGGTTTAGCCTGGTATTTTTAAGCGGGTCTCACCTGGTTAAAGTGAATGGGTTTAGCCTGGTATTATTAAGCGGGTCTCACCTGGTTGAATTGAATGGGTTTAGCCTGGTATTATTAAGTGACTCTCACCTGGTTGAAGTGAATGGGTTTAGCCTGGTATTATTAAGCGGGTCTCACCTGGTTGAAGTGAATGGGTTGAGCCTGGTATTATTAAGCGGGTCTCACCTGGTTGAAGTGAATGGGTTGAGCCTGGTATTATTAAGCGGGTCTCACCTGGTTGAAGTGAATGTGTTTAGCCTGGTATTATTAAGCGGGTCTCACCTGGTTGAAGTGAATGGGTTGAGCCTGGTATTATTAAGCGGGTCTCACCTGGTTGAAGTGAATGTGTTTAGCCTGGTATTATTAAGCGGGTCTCACCTGGTTGAAGTGAATGTGTTTAGCCTGGTATTATTAAGCGGGTCTCACCTGGTTGAAGTGAATGGGTTGAGCCTGGTATTATTAAGCGGGTCTCACCTGGTTGAAGTGAATGGGTTTAGCCTGGTATTATTAAGCAGGTCTCACCTGGTTGAAGTGAATGGGTTCAGCCTGGTATTATTAAGCGGGTCTCACCTGGTTGAAGTGAATGGGTTCAGCCTGGTATTATTAAGCGGGTCTCACCTGGTTGAAATGAATGGGTTGAGCCTGGTATTATTAAGCGGGTCTCACCTGGTTGAAGTGAATGGGTTTAGCCTGGTATTATTAAGCGGGTCTCACCTGGTTGAAGTGAATGGGTTGAGCCTGGTATTATTAAGCGGGTCTCACCTGGTTGAAGTGAATGGGTTTAGCCTGGTATTATTAAGCGGGTCTCACCTGGTTGAAGTGAATGGGTTGAGCCTGGTATTATTAAGCGGGTCTCACCTGGTTGAAGTGAATGGGTTTAGCCTGGTATTATTAAGCAGGTCTCACCTGGTTGAAGTGAATGGGTTGAGCCTGGTATTATTAAGCGGGTCTCACCTGGTTGAAGTGAATGGGTTTAGCCTGGTATTATTAAGCGGGTCTCACCTGGTTGAAGTGAATGGGTTTAGCCTGGTATTATTAAGCGGGTCTCACCTGGTTGAAGTGAATGGGTTTAGCCTGGTATTATTAAGTGACTCTCACCTGGTTGAAGTGAATGGGTTTAGCCTGGTATTATTAAGCGGGTCTCACCTGGTTGAAGTGAATGGGTTGAGCCTGGTATTATTAAGCGGGTCTCACCTGGTTGAAGTGAATGGGTTCAGCCTGGTATTATTAAGCGGGTCTCACCTGGTTGAAGTGAATGGGTTTAGCCTGGTATTATTAAGCGGGTCTCACCTGGTTGAAGTGAATGGGTTGAGCCTGGTATTATTAAGCGGGTCTCACCTGGTTGAAGTGAATGGGTTTAGCCTGGTATTATTAAGCGGGTCTCACCTGGTTGAAGTGAATGGGTTTAGCCTGGTATTATTAAGCGGGTCTCACCTGGTTGAAGTGAATGGGTTTAGCCTGGTATTATTAAGCGGGTCTCACCTGGTTAAAGTGAATGGGTTTAGCCTGGTATTATTAAGCGGGTCTCACCTGGTTGAAGTGAATGGGTTTAGCCTGGTATTATTAAGTGACTCTCACCTGGTTGAAGTGAATGGGTTTAGCCTGGTATTATTAAGCGGGTCTCACCTGGTTGAAGTGAATGGGTTGAGCCTGGTATTATTAAGCGGGTCTCACCTGGTTGAAGTGAATGGGTTGAGCCTGGTATTATTAAGCGGGTCTCACCTGGTTGAAGTGAATGTGTTTAGCCTGGTATTATTAAGCGGGTCTCACCTGGTTGAAGTGAATGGGTTGAGCCTGGTATTATTAAGCGGGTCTCACCTGGTTGAAGTGAATGTGTTTAGCCTGGTATTATTAAGCGGGTCTCACCTGGTTGAAGTGAATGGAGTTTGCCTGATGTTATTAAGCGGGTCTCACCTGGTTGAAGTTGATGGGCTTGTCCCTGCGTCCGGTCTGTACCAGCAATTTGTAGGCCAGGACCCCGTCGTCTGAACCGTTCCTGTAGCTGCTCTGTGTGATCCGACCCGACTCCCAGTCCTGATCAAACGCTGCCTGCAGACCTGTCGACACACAACCACAACGCAACCATTTCACAACCATCACATAACCATACGTCACAACGCACAAAACAACCATAACATAACCAAACATCATAAAACACACCAAAAAATAAAAAAGAACTATAGCAAAACCATACATCACAGCATACCAAACACAACGGCACTTCTCTCTACAAGAAAACGTAGTTGAACACACAAAACACATGGCCACATCAAAAGCATGTTCCACATTCCCCACCAAGACCAACAGACCTCTCAACATGCTCCATTCAAACTGAAAAACAGGACAGCGCTCTATAAAAAAAAAAAAAAAAAAGAAGATCAAAACTCGACCACACATCCAAAACGGGCCATGTTTTCCACAACAACCGGTGGGCACGGCCACATTCCTCAAGAGAACTTCTAAAAGC
The DNA here is from genome assembly GCF_045679555.1 of Salvelinus alpinus. NCBI lineage: Eukaryota > Metazoa > Chordata > Actinopteri > Salmoniformes > Salmonidae > Salvelinus > Salvelinus alpinus. Next base: position 63,975,774 of record NC_092090.1, read on the forward strand.
AGACTACGGTCAAAAGGACCGCAAGGCCTTGAACCGCACTCTTCAAACAGCGAACAGAGACAGCGCAGCACTCTGTCCCCCGGAGCAGAGCGCCACAGCGGAACATAAGTGGTAGCCAGACCGTTGTAGAAGTCATTAGGAGCACGACCAGTCGGTTTCTAACGGACACAAACCAAACAGAGCACAACAACATGTGAAGTCTCTCTTCCGGGATATCGCCATACCTTCCTCCGCGGTGCTCTGGCCTGTGGAGATATTGACTACATATAGACATACAACACAGTAATTGCCTCTTCTGTAGAACCCACTCCATTTCGGTCTCACGGCAACCTCTTTTTGTCTCACAATTACACAGCAAGACCTCGAACCGGACACACACAGCAACAACAACTCTCTCTCTCTCTCTCCTCTCTCTCTTCTCTCTCTCTCTCTCATCTCTCTCTCTCTCTTCCTCTCTCTCTCTCTCTCTCTCCTCTCTCTCTCTCTTCCTCTCTCTCTCTCTCTCTCTCTCTCTCTCTCCTCTCTCTCTCTCTTCTCTCTCTCTCTCTCTCTCTCTCTCTCTCTCTCTCTCTCTCTCTCTCTCTCTCTCTCTTCTCTTTCGCTCTCTCTCTCCTCTCTCTCTCTCCTCTCTCTCTCTCTTCATCTCTCTCTCTCTCTCTCTCTCTCTCTCTCTCTCTCTCTCTTCTCTTTCTCTCTCTCTCTCCTCTCTCCTCTCTCTCTCTCCTCTCTCTCTCTCTCTCTCCTCTCTCTCTCTGTATGGCTGGTGTTTGCTTGTGTCGGCTTGAACTTGAATCTCAGCACAAAGCGCTGAATGTGTTAAACCTCTTCCAAACGGTTTGCGATGTGAGACTAGTAAATCCAGGGCCTGTAAGTCAATGTGTTTCAGTTTTAGTCCCACACACTGAGTGGGATAATGATTGTCTAATTACACACATTTCTCCCCCGCGTACTTTATGAGACCTCACTTAAACGCCTTAAAAGACGTTGGTACGTGGTACACACTGTGCTGGTTAGTGCATTGTATAAGAGCAAGGACAAACTCAGTATCCAACTCCGACCCGCTTTCAGGTAGAACAGGCCGAGAATATACCTCTCTACCTCTGTGTCTTAACTTCTTTCCGTCATGCTCTCTATCTCTACCTCTCAATTACTAATTGTTTCATTGCTCTCTCTCTTTTCTGTGTTTCTCTCCTCTTGGCCTCCTGCACTCCCCTCCCCGTTCCCCCTGGCCAGTAGCCTGTTCCTGGGATAGTGTTTTGGGTCTCCCCTTGCTCGCTGTCTGGGTCCAATTTGTCCAGCCATCTCACTGAGCAATATTAAACACAGCTCTCTGTAACCCACCCACTCTGCAGCTCCCCCGCCCAGCCACACACACACGCCGCGCACCACACATTCAAGCACACACATACATACGTGTGCAAGCGCGGACGCAGATGGAATACACGCGGAAATGTACAAGCACGTCAACCCACAATGCATCACCAGCGGTGTCCAGCTGTTGTTCACAGGCTTAGGTCTACATGGTTCCTGTTGCTGGACAACAACCGCAGCTAATGAGGATGCCTGTAGTACATGACAGCTAAAAAGTGTACGGTGCAAGCCTGTGTGTTTGTATGCAGGTACAGTGCATTTGGAAAGTATTCAGACCCCTTGACTTAGTCCCACATTTTGTGACGTTACAGCCCTGTTATAAAACGGATTCAATTGTGTCTTTTTTCTCCTTATCAATCTACACACAATACCCCACATTTGGCAAATGTACTCCAAATCAAACAACTGAAATATTACATTTACATAAGTATTCAGACCCTTTACTCAGTACTTTGTTAAAGCACCTCGAGTCTTCTTGGGTATGAATCTGCAAGCTTGGCACACCTATATTTGGGGAGTTTCTCCCATTCTTCTTTGCAGATCCTCTCAGGCTCGGTCAGGTTGGATGGGGAGCGTCACTGCACAGCTATTTTCAGGTCTCTCCAGAGATGTTTGATTGGGTTCAAGTCCGGGCTTTGGCTGGGCCACTCAAGGACATTCAGAAACGTGTCCCAAAGCCACTCCTGTGTTGTCTTGGCTGTGTGTTTAGGATCATTGTCCTGTTGGAAGGTGAACCTTCACCCCCAGTCTGAGGTCCTGAGCGCTCTGGAGCAGGTTTTCATCAAGGATCTCTCTGTACTTTGCTCCGTTCATCTTTCCCTCGATCCTGACTAGTCTCCCAGTCCCTGCCGCTGAAAAACATCCCCACAGCATGATACTGCCACCACCATGTTCCACTGTAGGGATGGTGCCAGGTTTCCTCCAGATGTGACGCTTGGCATTCAGGCCAAAGAGTTCAATCTTGGTTTCATCAGATCAGAGAATCTTGTTTCTCATGGTCTGAAAGTCTTTTATGTGCCTTTTGGCAAACTCCAAGCGGGCTGTCATGTGACTTTTACTGAGGAGTGGCTTCTCTCTGGCCACTCTACCATAAAGGCCTGATTGGTGGAGTGCTGCAGAGATGGTTGCTCTTCTGGAAATTTCTCCCATCTCCACAGAGGAACTCTGGAGCTCTGTCAGAGTGACCATGGGGTTCTTGGTCACCTCCCTGACCAAGGTCTTTCTCCCCCGATTGCTCAGTTTGGCTGGGCGGCCAGCTCTAGAAAGAGTCTTGGTGCATCCAAACTTCTTCCATTTAAGAATGATGGAGGCCACTGTGTTCTTGGGGACCTTCAATTCTGAAGAAATGTTTTGGTACCCTTCCTCAAATCTGTGCCTCGACACAATCCTGTCTCGGAGCTCGACGGACAATTCCTTCGACCTCATGGCTTGGTTTTTGCTCTGACATGCACTGTCAACAGTGGGACCTTATATAGACAGCTGTGTGCCTTTCCAAATCATGTCCAATCAATTGAATTTCCCACAAGTGGACTCCAATCAAGTTGTAGAAACATCTCAAGGATGATCAATGGAAACAGGATGCACCTGAGCTCATTTTTGAGTCTCATAGGAAAGGGTCTGAATACATATGTAAATAAGGTATTTCTGTTTTTTGTTTATAATTCATTTGAAAACATTTCTAAAAACTTGTTTTCTTATAGGGTATTGTGTGTGCAGATTGTTAAAATCCATTTTGAGATAAAAAATAAAATAAAATAAAAAAAAATTAAAATATGGCTGTAACGTAACAAAACGTGGAAAAAGAGAAGGGGTCTGAATACTTTCCAAATGCACCGTACAGTATATATATATACAGTGATCCCTCGCCACTTCGCGGTTCACTTATCGCGGATTCGCTATTTCGCGGATTTTCATAATGCATTTTTTTTTTTTTTTGGTGCATTGTGCTCTGCATTCTGATTCGCTAAAAACTCACTCCCGCTTCTTGTATCAAAACATGCTACGAATTGTGCTATCATTTTGTCGTCTCGTGCAGTTATGTGTACGTACATAAAACAGCTTGGCAAATTTACATTAAGTTGGCCAAATTATCTTGTAATTTCGAACATCTCCTAAACCCATAATGTCGACGAAACGGCCTACACGTGAGTCACTGTATTTGTATACATGTAATAGTTGCTAATTGTAAAAAAAAAAAAAAGTTTTCTATTTCGCGGATTTCACTTATCGCGGGTCATTTTCGGAACGTAACCCCCGCGATAAACGAGGGATTACTGTATATGTATTGTATATGCCTCACCTTGCAGCCAGTCCCTGAAGTAGTGGAGCCACATGAGTGGCAGCTGGCCGTTGTCCTCCCTCAGTACGTAGCGGATCGTGTTGAAGCTGCGGTGCAGCTGGTAGAGCAGGGGCTGGGCCTGGGAGTACTCCGCCCGCTGGGTCACCACGTACATGTTGTAGAAGGAGAAGAACTTGAACTGGGCCCCGATGAAGTCGTACTCGCTGGTCTCCCTGGGAACGATGTCGGTCAGCTCCAGCCCGTCCCGTACCCGTGTGGTCCCGTACAGACTGACCCCCAGCAGGACCAGGAACAGCAGGATGACTACCACCTGAAGAGAGGGAGGGACGGAGGGAGGAGGGGGGAGAGAGGGAGATAAGTACACAGTACGCCGAACATGGGTGGCCCTTTACAGACTGAAACCCAACGACCACAGAAACATCCCACGTTCCAAAGTGGACTAGAGAGGAGTGTTGAGATGGGCCCCGGTCAAAATAAGTGCACTATGTAGGGAACAGGGTGCCATTTGGGACGCAGACAAGAGCAGGTAAATACCGCTGGCAGGACCTGTTTTACTATCCCAGTTTAGTCACCCATCTCAACACTCCAGCCAGCATAATGTAGTGTCTGTCTGACCACAGACTGAGTCAGTCAGGTCAGGAGGTCAGTTTAAGGGCCCACCCAGGAGAGAAGACAGAGATCTTTTTAGTCAGAAACTGACCACAGACTGAAAGCCAGGTCTAGCCCTGCTCTAAGATATTTGACTACTAGAACGTACTCTAACTTACTACTGAGGCTCTGTGGTTAGATACGTCTGACTCAGCAGGCTCTGCGAGTTAGCCACCGCTGGGGAGGAACACACAAGTGCGTGCGCAGGCACACACACGCACGCACGCACGCACGCACGCACGCACGCACGCACACACACACACACACACACACACACACACACACACACACACACACACACACACACACACACACACACACACACAAACACACAGACAGACAGACCGACCTTGGTGGTGGGCTGCAGTAGGAAGGGGGCGTAGTGTTTCTCTGCGAAGTAGGCCAGGGTCCATCGGGAGCAGGGGGGCTCCAGACAGCGCAGCCCCAGAGAGGCCTCTCCAGACTGGGACAGCAGATCCCTGGTGGAGCTGGCACTCTCCCCCGACACACACACCCCCTCCCCCGCCTGGGGGGAGACAGGGGGAACGCCAGAGGAGGACGGGGGAGGAGGGAACGGGACTGAGCCGGAACCACGCCCACCATTGTTGTTGTTCAGGTTGCCGTGACTACTGCTACTCCCACTCCGGCTGTGATGGTTGCTATGGTGGTTGTTGTTGCCATGAACACCGTGACTGGCGTTGGGGTTGTTGGCGGGGCCGGTGGCTGCGGGTGTAAACGGTTGTACGGAGATCTGGGACCTGGGTTCGGCCGTAGTGTAGAAGGCCTGAGTCCTGGGGTCGTACTCTGTTCTCAGCTGGACGGTAGACTGCATGGTGATCTGAGTCTGCTGGGAGAAACCATGGCTGCTGTAGGAGGGAGGGGGGGTGCGGAAGGAGGTAAGAGGGGGGCTGTAGTGACTGCCGTCTGCTCCGTCCAGGTAAGCCTGGGGTTCGATCTGGATCACCCTGTTAGCACACGGGCTGGAGAGACACAGACAGAGAGTTAGCACACAGGCTGGGGGACAGACAGACAGACAGACAGACAGACAGACAGACAGACAGACAGACAGACAGACAGACAGACAGACAGACAGACAGACAGACAGACAGAGAGTTAGCACACAGGCTGGGGGACAGACAGACAGACAGAGAGTTAGCACACAGGCTGGGGGACAGACAGACAGACAGACAGACAGAGAGTTAGCACACAGGCTGGGGGACAGACAGACAGAGAGTTAGCACACAGGCTGGGGGACAGACAGACAGAGAGTTAGCACACAGGCTGGGGGACAGACAGACAGCTAGCAGTGGAGCTGGAGATGTTTGGTATATGTGCCCGTGTGTACTTCTGGGAGTTTATTGAATGTGTGCCTCTGCGAGTGTTATGGAGCTGAACATGCACAGACAGGCAGGTGATGTTTAATAAAGAGAGAGAAGGATAAACAGACAGACAGACAGACAGACAGCACACTCTAAACAGTAATTAAAGGATCAGTTAGGGAAGTTGAGGTAGAGATACACTCAGCTGTAATCACATGGAAAAATATGACACATGACACACCTTTATGAACCACAGGGTGCGGAGAGATATACAGTGTGTGTGCGTGCGTGTGTGTGTGTGTGTGTATTTGTAGAGTATATGTGTGTGTGTGTATGTTACCTGTAGAAGCAGCAGAAGATGTCAAAGCGGCGGTCCTCTCTGCGATACAGGTCCATACTGAGGATGGCAGGGAAGATGAGCAGTACCATGGCAAAGTTAAACACCACCACCACCGCAGCCTGGCCAGGGAGAACACACACACACACACACACACACACACACACACACACACACACACACACACACACACACACACACACACACACACACACACACACACACACACACACACACACACACACACACACACACACACACACACACACACACAGGGAACAATTGGTTAACTTATCAGGCTGCCATGAGTTGGGAGGGGGTAGTTTATAGAGTTCCTAAAAGGGGTCTACACAGAATACGCAAACCAAGCCGACGAAGCGTAGCGCAGTGTCGCTTCTCGTCACAAAAAGGGCGGCTCCTTATAGCGTGCTCGGTACTACCGTATCACGTGAAAATTGTAACGCGTCGTATCATACTTTCCGTAACCGTGGGGGCAGTATTGTGTACGCAAGGAAGCTTGCTTGGTTCCTTGATCTGATCTATAGGCTATAGGTTATTGCATGAAATTAGCCTATTTTGCATTGATAAGCAAATATAATATCAGCAACTGTTCAAACAATAAACCAAACAACATTATAGCCTTATTAGAACCCGGGCTACTGGTAAAAACAGCTTCAAGATATGTGCTTTTTCTCCACGACTAAAACATGATGATATTCTATTTTTAGCTGATATGGGAGTGAATACATTGAAACAGCATATGAAACTGGGATAATATTGTAGGTTACACAAGCAAGTATACGAATATTTGCCAGGGCATATTATTTCATTATAAATCGGATTATTTCACATGGAGATGAGGGAAGCTAATCAACTTGAAAATCACTTAAACGTCAAGATCAAATCAAATCAAATTGTATTTGTCACATGCGCTGAATACAACAGATGTAGACCTTACTGTGAAATGCTTACTTAGGAGCCCTTAACCAACATTGCAAAATATTTACTAAATAAACTAAAGTAAAAAGTAACACAATAAAATAACAATAATGAGACTATATACAGGGGGTACCGGTGCCGAGTCAATGTGCGGGGGTACAGGTTAGTCGAGGTAATTTGTACATGTAGGTGGAGGTAAAGTGACTATGCATAGATAATAAACATCAAGTAGCAGCAGTGTAAAAACAAAAGTAAACAGTAAATACTGAGTACGGAAGGCCGTTTGATTAATTGTTCAGCAGTCTTATGGCTTGGGGGTAGGAGCTGATAAGGAGCCTTTTGGAACTAGACTTGGCGCTCCGGTACCGCTTGCCGTGCGGTAGCAGAGAGAAGAGTCTATAACTTGGGTGAATTTTTTTGTCTTTCCTCTGACACCACCTAGTATATACAGTAGGTCCTGGATGGCAGGAAGCCTGGCCCCAGTGATGTACTGGGCCATATGCAGTACCCTCTGTAGCGCCTTATGGTCAGATGCCGAGCAGTTGCCATACCAGGTGGTGATGCAACCGGTCAGGATGCTCTCGATGGTGCAGCTGTAGAACTTTTTGAGGATCTGGGGACCCATGCTGTCTTGGTTAAGTTTGCTGTCTTGGTTTAGTTTGACATTAAATAAGCAGCCTATTTTGCATTGATAACCAAACATAATCTTAGCGACTGTTCAAACAATAAACCAAACAACATTGTAGCCTTATAGAATCACCCCAAAATGTAAGTGATTATTATTCTAGGTTAAAACTGATAGCCATGTGCTATTTTCTCCTTTAATATTTTTTTTTTTTTTTGCTGATATGGGAAAAAATACATTGAAACAGCATTTCAAATTAGGATAATCTTGTAGGTTACACTGGCAAGTATAAGAATATTTGCCAGGGCATATTATTGAATTATAAATCAGATTAGTTCACATGGAGATGTGGGAAGCTAAAAGGCTAGCTAGCTTGCAGTGTTTAGCCAATTTGCAAGCAAGACAAGACAACAAGACAAGACACTCTTCTTTTGTTTTCACAACAAATAAGTAGACAACAAGAAAATCCAAGAATCCACCCAAAAAGGTATTTTGTTTAGAAGTAATAACTAGTGATTACAGGCTATTGTGAAATGGTAGAACCTGCTGTAGCCAACTAGCTACTCATGTACTTTTTTCTCCATGACCAAAACATGAAGTTCTATTTTTAGATGATATGGGAATGAAAACACAAGCAGCTTGTCAAATCGGGATAATGTGTTAAGTTATACTAGTATAAGAATATTTGCCGGGCATATTCTTTTATTATAAATCTGATTATTTCACATGGCGATGTGGGAAGCTAAAAAGGCTAGCTAGCTTGCTATGTTTTAGACAGGCTAAAGCCAGCTACCAAGGCTGCCAGCTAGCTACTACTAGCGAGGGAAGGCGACTCTTCTTTGTTTTCGCCAAAGACAAAAATACAAGACTTTGCTTTCGGCTCCTTGTGAATGGGAGTGGGACTGGAGAGGATATCATGTTACAAAAGGTGTCACCTCCTCCAAAAATACATTTTTACCTGGCTAAAAGAGAAATAATATAATATCTATTGTTTACAGGAAACTAACTCTGCAAATATAGATGAGGAAAAGGACTGGGAGGGAGAAATACATTTTTGTCATGGGCAAAGAAACTCAAAAGGGGTGATTATACTAATTCGTAAAAATGTTGTTCTGGTTGTGGAAAATGGTCAAACAGATCCTCAATGAAATGTATTATTTTAAATATGCTATTGGACCAAAAACTCTCAAATCTGGTGAATTGATCAATTTGGCCAAATAATGATGATCCACACTTCTTCTAAAATATATAGAATAATCTATTGAGCTCACAAGCAACGAATGAATCTATTATTATTGTGGGAGGTTATAATACGGTTTGAAGTACCTCAATGGATCGTAAAGAAAGTCACACTACAAACTATCTCCCTCAAGCACTTAAGGAGATCACACATATCATGGATACATTAGAACTAGTGGATATATGGAGGCTGAACAACCCTGACCTAGTGAGATATATATGGAGGAGGCTTAATCAAGCTAGTCGTCTTGATTACTTCCTGGAATCATTCTTGCTGGCATCAAAAGTAAAAAAAATATTAATAGGAGACCAAATGCGATCGGACCACCATCTAATTGGCCTCCATATAACTTGCAGAATTTCCAAGTGGACGGGGATATTGGAAATTGAATAAAAGCCTATTGGATGACAATTTGTTCTTAACTAAGACAAAATAATTCATAATTTAGTTTTTTCTGCACAACATAGGTACAGCAGATCTCCTTATTGTATGGGACACTTTTACATGTACTTTTGGAGGCCATTCAATAGAACACTCATCATTGTATTATAAACAAAAGCGGTTTAGGTCCAAAGAGATTAGACTAATAAAAGAAATAGAGGAAATAACAGAGCAGGTAGATGGTCATGGAAACTGTACTATAGAGGCACAAAATAGGTTAGAGGAAAAACAAAAAGAATTGGAGGTACTTATTCAAGAACGATCAAGTGTAATGTATTACAAAAATAAAGCGGATTGGATTGAAAACGGGGGAAAATGCACAACATTTTTCTTGGATCTTCAACATAGAAATGCTACCAAAAAGAATTTACAGAAATCATCCATGATTCACAAAATGATATTTTGAAAGAGGTAGCAAAATATTTTAAGCATATGTTTTCTTTTCAGTTTCCTCCATTTCCACTGAATGATGTTAACTGTAAGGATTTTTTCCCTAATAATAATAATAAAGTTAATTTAAAACATTTACTGAAAGACCTGTGTGAACATCAACTTACAAAAGGGGAACTTAATGATGCAATTAAATCTTTCCAGTCTGGAAAAACACCAGGGCTTGATGGTATACCAGTAGAGGTACATCAAACATTTTTTAATGTTTTTTATGTACTAAAATATCCATTATTAGCATGCCTCTTACACTTCAATGTTGTGATGCGAAAATCCTGGCGAAATGCATAGCGGTGAATCTCTTATACAATGGGTAAAAATTATGTACAGCAACCACAGATGTAAAATATTAAATAATGGTTACTTCTCAGAAAGTATAGAGATTTTAAGAGGAGTAAAACAAGGCTGTCTGTTGTCTCCATATCTATTTATTATGGCCATTGAAATGCTAGCTATCAAAATTAGATCCAACAAGAACATCAAGGAATTAGAAATTCAGGGGTAAAAACAAAAGTGTCAATGTAAGACTCAAGTTTTTTCTTAAGTCCGCAATCTGGATCCCTGCACAGTCTTATTGAAGATCTTGATCACTTTTCTAGCCTCTCTGGACTAAAACCTACGTATGACAAGTGTACCATATTACGTATTGGATCGTTAAAAGACACAGTGTTAACACTACCTTGTAGTTTACCAATAAAATGGGCGGATGGTGAAGTAGACACACTTGGTATTCACATCTCAAAAAATGTAAATGAGCTTACCACAATCAATTTCATTAGAAAGTTTGGAAAAATAGATAAGATTCTGCAACCATGGAGAGGTTGGTCCTATCACAGTTTACTTACTTACTAATGGCGCTGCCTACTTCAGACGACTCATTTTTAAATCACAAGAGCAAAAAATATTTAATTTTATTTGGAACGCTAAGGCAGACAAAATTAAACGTGCCTATTTATATAATGAATATGAGTTTGGGGGGCTAAAACGATTAAATATTACATCTTTAAAACTCACTAAAAGCTTCACTCATATATAAGTTATACTTAAACCCAAAATGGTTCTCCAGTAGATTATTAAGAAAGGCTCATCCTTGGCCTTTTTGCCTTTATACAGATTACAACCTCTCATTTCCCGAATCATTTAAAATAAAATTTTGTTTAGTATTGCCCTTTCTTAAACAAGCCATACGAAGCTGGTTACAGTTTCAGTTTTACCCTCCAGAAAAGATAGAACAAATATTACAACAAATGTTATGGTTAAACTCAAATATACTGATTAATAAAAAAACATTATTTATGGAAAAAATTGAATTACATTTTTTTTATGTATTAATGATATTAGGTATAGAAACGGTGGAGTTATGTCACATACGCAGCTATCGAAAATATATGGGAATGTCTGCTTAATCCAAACTTACAACCAACTTATTGCAGCACTACCACAAAAATGGAGGAGGCAAGTGGAAAAAAGAGAAGGAAGGGAACTTGTTTGCCTGCCATATATTGAAGATACAAATTGTCTGAAAGGAACTGGCATAAATAGAAAAATATACCAGTTTCATTTGAGGACAAAAATGTTGACAGCTGCGCCATACAGGTTGCAAAATAAATGGGAAGAGATTTTCAATGTACCGATTCCATGGCACATGGTTTATGAACTGGTACACACACAAAAAAAAACGTTGTGTTTTTTCAATTTAAATTATTATACAAAATTCTTGCCACCAACAGAATGCTATATATATGGGACAAACAAACAATCTCAGCTCTGTAGATTTGATGCGAAGAGACTGAATCCCAAGATTATTTATTCTGGTATTGCCCATATATAGCTTGTTTATTGTCACAGGTTCAGGAATAATATAATAATACTCGTGGGAAAGGTTTTCATCTTTAGCTCACAATCTGTAGATACTATACGATTAGAAAGTTTATAAATGTATGTAAAACATCACAGCACAATTGAAAAGTATATGGCACATGGAAACCAAACGAAGGTGGTCTATGGTGATAGGTGGGATGGGCTGAGAGGTGGGATTAAAGAGTTTATGGTAATGGTAATAAATTATTGTTACGTGATTGCTTTATACAAAAGTACCATGTACAGTACCAGTCAAAAGTTTGGACAAACCTACTGTCACGTTCTGACCTTAGTTTCTTTTTTATGTCTTTTTGTTAGGTTGGTCAGGGCGTGAGTTGGGGTGGGCAGTCTATGTTATTTTTTCTAGGTTGTTTGTTTTCTATGTGTTTGGCCTGGTGTGGTTCCCAATCAGAGGCAGCTGTTTATCGTTGTCTCTGATTGGGAGCCATATTTAGGTAGCCTGTTTTCCATTGTGTGTTGTGGGTGGTTATTTTCCATTTCAGTGTTTGCACCATACGAGACTGTTTCGGTTGTTTGTTTGTACTTTTGTTATTTTGTTCAGTGTTCTGTTGTTTTATTAAATATCTCATTATGGACACTTACCACGCTGCACATTGTTCCGATCCTTGCTACTCCTCCTCAGACGAAGAGGAAATCCGTTACACCTACTCATTCAAGGGGTTTTTCTTTATTTTTAGCTTCATGAGGTCGTCACCTGGAATGCATTTCAGTTAACAGGTGTGCCTTCTTAAAAGTTAATTTGTGGAATTTCTTTCCTTCTTCATGCGTTTAAGCATATCAGTTGTGTTGTGACAAGGTAGGGGTGGTATACAGAAGATAGCCCTGTTTGGTAAAATACCAAGTCCATATTATGGCAAGAACAGCTCAAATAAGCAAAGAAAAATTACAGTCCATCATTACTTTAAGACATGAAGGTCAGTCAATCCGGAAAATGTCAAGAACTTTCATAGTTTCTTCAAGCGCAGTCTCAAAAAACATCAAGCGCTATGATGAAACTGGCTCTCATGAGGACCGCCACAGGAAAGGAAGACCCAGAGTTACCTCTGCTGCAGAGGATATGTTCTTTAGAGTTACCAGCCTCAGAAATTGCAGCCCAAATAAATGCTTCACAGAGTTCAAGTAACAGACACATCTCAACATCAACTGTTCAGAGGAGACTGCGTGAATCAGGCCTTCATGGTCGAAATGCTGCAAAGAAACTACTACTAAAGGACACCAATAATAAGAAGAGACTTGTTTGGCCAAGAAACATGAGAAATGGACATTAGACCAGTGGTAATCTGTCCTTTGGTTGGATGAGTCCAAATGTGAGATTTTTGGTTCCAAAAATCGCCGTGTCTTTGTGAGACGCATAGCAGGTGAACGGATTATCTCTGCATGCGTGGTTCCCACCATGAAGCATGGAGGAGGAGGTGTGATGGTGTGGGGGTGCTTTGCCGGATGACACTGTCAGTGATTTATTTAGAATTCAAGGCAGACTTAACCAGCATGGCTACCACAGCATTCTGCAGCGATATGCCATCCCATCTGGTTTGTGCTTAGTGGGATTATCATTTGTTTTTCAACAGGAAAATGACCCAACACACCTCCAGGCTGTGTAAGGGCTATTTGACCAAGAAGGAGAGTGTTGGAGTGCTGCATCAGATGACCTGGCCTCCACAATCACCCGACCTCAACCCAATTGAGATGGTTTGGGATGAGTTGGACTGCAGAGTGAAGGAAAAGCAACCAACGAGTGCTCAGCATATGTGGGAACTCCTTCAAGACTGTTGTTAAAGCATTCCAGGTGAAGATGGTTGAGAGAATGCCAAGAGTGTTCAAAGCAAAAGGTGGCTACTTTGAAAAATCTCAAATATAAAATATATTTTGATTTGTTTAACACTTTTTTGGTTACTACATGATTCCATATGTGTAATTTCATAGTTTTGATGTCTTCACTATTATTCTACAATGTAGAACATTTTTAAAAATAAAGAAAAACCCTTGAATCACCAACGAACTATCATGGTCCAAACATATCAAGACAGTCGTGAAGAGGGCACGACTAAACCTTTCCCCCCTCAGGAGACTGAAAAGATTTGGCATGGGTCTCCAAATCCTCAAAAGGTTCTACAACTGCACCATCGAGAGCATCCTGACCGGTTGCATCACCGCCTGGTATGGCAACTGCTCGGCATCTGACCGTAAGGTGCTACAGAGGGTAGTGCGAACAGCCCAGTACATCACTGGGGCCAAGCTTCCTGCCTTCCAGGACCTATATAATAGGCGGTGTCAGAGGAAAGCCCATAAAATTGTCAGACTCCAGTCACCCAAGTTATAGACTGTTTTCTCTGCACTCGCTGTTTGTTTGTTATCTATGCATAGTCACTTCGTCCCCACCTACATGTACAGATTAACTCAACTAGCCACCTGTACCCCCGCACACTGACTCGGTACCGGTGCCCCGTGTATATAGCCTCGTTATTCTTATTCTTATTGTGTTACTTTTTTATTTTAGTCTACTTGGTAAATATTTTCTTAACTCTTCCTGAACTGCACTGTTGGTTAAGGGCTTGTAAGTAAGCATTTTCACGGTAAAGTCTACACTTGTTGTACTTGGCGCATGTGACAAATAAAGTTGAATTGGATTTGATTGAGTAGGTGTGTCCAAACTTTTGACTGGTACTGTATGTAAAATGCCTATGTAAAAGGTATGTACTGTGTACGTAGCAGAAAAGCTGTAAAAAAAAAAAAAAAAAAACTTCAAAGATATGTGTCCTCTGAAGAGGGGTGGTGGTGGATGTGTTAATAAAAAATAAGAAGGAAAAAAAAAGAGTGTGAGTGTGTAAGAGGAGAACTTGAGAGAAAATAAAACGAGAGAGAGAGAGAGAGTGTAGTGTGTAGCTCTTAGAGCCATAAAGAGTAGAGGGTGGGGGTTGGGGTTAGGCTGGGGCCCTGCCCAGAGTACAATCTGGATCCTGTGTAGCTGCCAGACCACTGAACACACACACACACACACAGACACAAGCACACACACACTAAGTCCTGTGTGTGTGCCAGGCCACCCAAGGAGACAGAGGCCTGCAGGGCTTGAGGTGATGAACAGGCGCAACGGCTCAGAGACAACACACACCCCTACACACACACACACACCCCTACACACACACACACACACACCCCCCTACACACACACCCCCCTACACACACCCCTACACACGCACGCACCCAAGAACACACTCTCTCTCTCTCTCTCACACACACACACACACACACACACACACACACACACACACACACACACACACACACACACACACACACACACACACACACACACACACACACACACACACACACACACACACACACACACACACACACACACACAAGCTCTTACTACTGCCAGTTTACAGCAACCTATTCCATCCCACTGTAACCACGCCTTAACACCAACCAGACACACACACACACCGCTCCCCCTCTCTCATTCCTTACCTTCCTTACCTCACAAGTCTCAATTCCATGCACAGCACAAGAAAGCGAGAAAGGTAGAGAGAGAAAAGGGAGAGATGGGAGTGAGGGTGAGGGGGGGTGGGAGTAAGATGGAGGAGGGAGACAGAACGGAACACATAGATTCCTCGTCTGACCACACAAACACATGACATTTATGTTGCTCCCAGCTCCGTAAGGCTTTTCCTAATGAAATCAACCTCTAAACCCACACAAACACGCCCGGTGTGGCCATTGGCTGACCCCAGTAAAGAGACCGGAGCTGTAGTGTGCTTTATCTTCCTCTCTT